>NC_092228.1:38988530-38996030 GCF_036320965.1 Panulirus ornatus | reverse complement strand
TGTGGTGTGGTGTGTGGTGTGGTGTGGTGTGTGTGGTGTGGTGTGGTGTGGTGTGTGGTGTGGTGTGGTGTGTGGTGTGTGGTGTGGTGTGGTGTGGTGTGGTGTGTGGTGTGTGTGTGGTGTGTGTGTGGTGTGGTGTGGTGTGGTGTGGTGTGGTGTGGTGTGGTGTGGTGTGGTGTGGTGTGGTGTGGTGTGTGGTGTGTGGTGTGTGGTGTGGTGTGTGGTGGAATCCTTAACTTTGAGTAATATAACGAGGTTATACCATCAAGCACGACTAACGCGTAGCGCTGCCCGCAGGAAAGTCTTGTCACCAACAAAGCATCTTGTGACTCACGTGTTGCCACGTGTTGCCACGTGTTGCCACGTGTGAGGTACAGAGGTTGTATGTTGTGGTCTGGGAGCCAGCAGCTCACATGTGGCTCAGGCAGAAAGGAAATAACAACTGGGATAAGGAGGGGAACTAGACAGCAGAGAGAGAGAGAGAGAGAGAGAGAGAGAGAGAGAGAGAGAGAGAGAGAGAGAGAGAACTCTAACTTCCCTCATGATCTAAGGTCCAGGTTAAAGTTATATATAACATACATCTATATCTATATATCTATCTATCTGTCCTTCTAATTATCTACCTATCTATCTATTCATCTAGCATTTCTCTCCTACTGATTGTAGCGCAGCCTTGGATCCGGTCGCTGAGGCTTGGTATAATGGAAGTCAAGGCTGGAGTTGTATCATCATATCATATGCTCGAGTTTCTCATGTAAAAGAAATTAATCTTGATTAACAACAGAGGTTTGGTCACTGTGTAAATTAGCATTTCAAGTATAAAACCTCTGTAAACAAGGGACCTTGCCACCTGAGACACCCAGACACTACTGTAAACAACCGAGGTTTTTCAGGTTTGTTTACAGTTATAAATTAAGTCCTTATGTTTGTAGTTTGGGTTACGTCTCTTGTGATGTTTTGTTATTTGTGTTTTACTTACTCTTCTGTACCTAACCTGATGGAAAGTTATGCTTGTTTACATATCTAAGTTTAGAATGTATCTTCTCTCTCTCTCTCTCTCTCTCTCTCTCTCTCTCTCTCTCTCTCTCTCTCTCTCTCTCTCTCTCTCTCTCTCTCTCTCTCTCTCTCTCTCTCTCTCTCTCTCTCTCTCTCTCTCTCTCTCTCTCTCCTCCCAGTCCCAGCCGTTCATAATCACCTCACCAATCTTTCCTCCCAATCCTTTACCCACACTCTCAGTGTTCCCTCCAATCTCTCCCTCGTTGCTCACTCTCTCCCCCTCTCCCCAGGCCTCTCACTCCTCTCCCCAGGCCTCCTCCCCTCTCCCCAGGCCTCTCACTCCTCTCCCCAGGCCTCCTCCCCTCTCCCCAGGCCTCCTCCCCCCCCCCTCTCCCAAGGCACCTGGCCACGAAAAAGAATTTAATCGTGAGAAGGTGATCTTGCTCGTCCATTTAGTGTGTCAGGGAGGTAATGCAAGAGACCAACCCCTTCCATGTTCTCTGTTTTTATCTCTGATAATCAATTCACTTTTTGTTTTGCTTTGTTTTTATATTATGTTTCTTATTAAGTGAAGACATGATGATTTATCTTAATGTTTGTTAACATAAACATATGGAATATGTACACAGGTCAACGTAGCTCTACAGTGTGACACATAAGGGTAACATAGCTCTACAGTGTGACACATAAGGGTAACATAGCTCTACAGTGTGACACATACGCACACTACAGACCGACCATAAGCATTATGGTCAACACAATCTGTTATGATCAACACAGCCTGTTATGATCAACACAGCCTGTTATGATCAACACAACCTCTTATGGTGAACGGAAACTCTTATGGTCAACACAACCTCTTATGATCAACACAACCTCTTATGGTGAACACAAGCTCTTATGGTGAACACAACCTCTTATGGTCAACACAACCTCTTATGATCAACACAACCTCTTATGGTCAACACAACCTCTTATGATCAACACAGCCTCTTATGAGAGAGAATCGTTGAGAGGAATATTGTTTGATGGTAAGATTTTCATGTGAAGGTTTCAGGATAAGACAGATGGCCTGGCCTGGACCCCCAGAGGAGACGTCTGCCATGACAAATGACTGTCTTCGGAATGCATTCCATAAATCTAGACTTGATCAACGAGCGTCAGGATAAAGGTCATCTGATCCTCCCTGCGTCGCCCTCTGAGGCAGAGGGACTCACAACATGTAATGCGATCCTATATATGCGATCCAGGGACGACCAGACCTGATGATTCCCTCTGAAATGAAATCTGAGAGGAGATAAGGGACTGGAAACCACTGTCAGTGTTGAAACGTGATCTGGATTAGATACGAGCAGTATTGAAGATGTATTTGGGTAAGCTAGAAAACAGTTAGCAAGCTATAGAGCTATGGTAAGGTACGGTAAAGCTACGGAAGCTTCACAGCTCACCCAGCTAAGGAGATCTGTCCAGACTCGCCTGGAACGCTAAAGCTTTCTGAACATCTGGAAATGATGAGCAAACCTTTACATAATCTATGTTCCAGTTGTAGTACACACTTGTATAGCTTCTATATCCTCCACATTTCTAATAGCTTCTATATCCTCCACATTTCTATATACTGAACACTTAACTATCATCATAATATACGGAATGATTGAACTCTTACTTGTTAACTTTCTGATCAGAATTTACACAGTTATAGAAGATGGGTCACAGATGAGGTATTCGTTATGCAGCATTAGAAGAAAACGTTAGATTGTAAGCAAGATACTTACTGCAAAATATGACGTCATACAGTAAATCTAACGGCTATGAGGGATAGCACTGTCTTCAGGTAACAAGATATTCAGGGGATTCATTTCCTTAGGACTTTAATCTTGAGTTATAGTCCTATAATTCCGCCTTTACTGCCCTGGCAAGAGCCACTCGCCAGCGGGCAACCCCTGCACACACATCAAGCCATCATTATGGCTTCCTCCAGCCCTGGGGAGGAGGTTGGCTTCCTCCAGCCCTGGGGAGGAGGTTGGCTTCCTCCAGCCCTGGGGAGGAGGTTGGCTTCCTCCAGGCCTGGGGAGGAGGTTGGCTTCCTCCAGGCCTGGGGAGGAGGTTGGCTTCCTCCAGGCCTGGGGAGGAGGTTGGCTTCCTCCAGGCGTCCACTGAATCCTAAAGTGTCCCATAAGTGTACCATCTTAAGTGTACCATCTTACTTACATACACAAGGATGGTAACACTGCAACACTGTCCTGAGACCAACCCTGGCAACACTGACCTCGAATCCACCCTGGCAACACTGTCCTCACATCGACTTTAGCAACACTGCTGTTGTTGCCAGCTGACATCAACTCGTCAGGCTGCTGACACCGTCAGCCCTCCGTGTGTGTTGTTCGCGCTACGCAATGACTTGTCAGCCGTCATCCTTGTCAGCTACTCATCGTCAGCAGGCCTTTAACGGACTATCAGCAGTTTCAGCTGTCTGTCAGCATCACCAGCTGTCTGTCAGCATCACCAGCTGTCTGTCAGCAGCACCAGCTGGCGTTCAGCAGTGTCAGCTGAGATAGAGGGAGGACAGTGTGTTTGCTGTGCAGTCCTCTCTCTCTCTCTCTCTCTCTCTCTCTCTCTCTCTCTCTCTCTCTCTCTCTCTCTCTCTCTCTCTCTCTCTCTCTCTCTCTCTCTCTCTCTCTCTCTCTCTCTCTCTCTCTCTCTCTCTCTCTCTCTCTCTCTCTCTCTCTCTCTCTCTCTCTCTCTCTCTCTCTCTCTCTCTCTCTCTCTCTCTCTCTCTCTCTACAATGATGGCAGTCATTCATCTGGAGACAATAGGTCAGTATAATTATTACCTCCAATGTTTTCATCACTGATAATTACCTCTGGTCACGTCAATGGTAAAGTTTAATTACTTTTAATGAATGTATGATGATAATGACTGACTTCATGTATGATGATAATGACTGACTTCATGTATGATGATAATGACTGACTTCATGTATGATGATGACTGACCTGATGATGGTCAGTGGTGGAGGTCACTGTGTGTCACTTCCAGCTGGACTGGCTGGTGGATGACACAACGAGGCGACCCAACACGAGCCTAGTAACTTAGGTCAAATTAGTGGAATTGTTTGCAAATTGTTAAGACCAGTGGTGACCCCCCTTGCCTGCCATGACCTCCCTCATGTCACGGAAATTGTTAGAGTGGTTGTTATAGTTACAGAGGATCCTGGGCTATTGTTAGAGTGGTTGTTATAGTTACAGAGGATCCTGGGCTATTGTTAGTATTTTTCTCTGGGTGTTGTGAGAGGTGTGTTTGGTTCTAGCTAAAGAGTTTGTTTGGTAGTTGTTAGATTGTTTCTCTGGTAATGGTGGAAGTTTGTTTGAATGTCAATAGAGGATATGAATGAATGTCTGTTGTACAGGTTTTGTTTGAACAGTTGTTTGAGGGGTAGTTTGGATGCTGCTATAGAGGTGTTTGGTGTTTGTTTGACAGAGTGTTTAGCTATTGTTAGAAAGTTTCTTTCTTTATCGTTAGATGGTTTATATGGCTATTATTAGAGACCTTGTTTGGTTGTTATGGGGTAATAGTTATAGCTGTGTCTATAATATATCTATGTATCCATCTTTCTATAGATTTATCTATCTTTAGAATACATTAAATTTTACACTTACAGTCAAATTCCGCTCAAATGATAAATTCTGTCATTAGATACATTCAATTCCGGTCATTAAAACCACTAACATATAATGGTATTGCTGTCTCACCAGTGATTAGTGATGTATAATGCGCTGTAGCAGTGAAATCACAGCTACTGGGAGCAGTGCAATCCACTGCTGATGACGGTGCAAAAGGCTATACAAATGAACGCAAGAAGAAAGACGACAAAGAGAGAGAATTCGTTAATGATTCTAGACTAATCACGTGCACTTGTTTGCTCGCTGACTAATTGGGCAGTTAGCGGGTCAACAAGATGCAAATGACGGACGAATTTTTTTTTGTGTTTAACGATAATTAACAACTTAATTATTGACATGATTATTGATATAATTATCAAGGATCTTTTTTGATTTGTATGTCATGGTTTGATGATAATGATAATGGTAGTGATGCCATGTTGTCATGGCTACAGCCTCTCTCTCTCTCTCTCTCTCTCTCTCTCTCTCTCTCTCTCTCTCTCTCTCTCTCTCTCTCTCTCTCTCTCTCTCTCTCTCTCTCTCTCTCTCTCTCTCTCTCTCTCTCTCTCTCTACATTCACTTTACCTGCCCATAAGAACCTTTCAGTCTGCTGTATTTAAGACACAGTGTCTGGAGGAAGATAATGCTATCCTTTAAAGGTAGATTCTTCCGTTGGCAGAGCCGAAGGATCACATAAGGCTGGTATTTGTATCTCTCTTAATCATAAACCAAGCTTTATGAGAGGGGAGAATAACATTATCTTGGCAGTGGGTTCCGGGCATCTAGCTCACGTGTTTGTTCAAGACCTTGAGCTAATTTGCATACAGAGAAGATATTGATATGGAAAAACACCAGCCCGGCTGACTAGGGTTCCTGTTTGTAACTTTGCATCTGAGGAAACGTTTTTCTTGTGGTCTGAAGTGCAGGAAGGAAGGAAGGATATGTGGGTTTGTATACAAGACTCTGTGTCATATTGGTTACAATGTCTATTCAAAGCTGGACATTGTTCATGGTATTATATACATCATGAACACATATACAATCGGCTTTTATCACTCTGAATTCTTCTTCCTTTATGTGAATAGTTTATTGGTCAAGATACTCAGCTCGTTGACCTATGACCTGTGGCCTGATGGTCGTAGCTCAGGTCATGACACTCACAGCTCAGGTCATGACCTTCTCAGGCATCGATGGTTGTAATTGATTCATGAAATTCATTGAACCATTGGAGGTCAGGTCAACTGAGGCAAAACAGTATAGATGGCGCTTGGTTGTAATAACAGGGTCATCTCTTGGTTATAGCAAGGTTATGTTGCCTTAGATGAAGGTTGTGTGTGTGTGTGTGTGTGTGTGTGTGTGTGTGTGTGTGTGTGTGGAGCCAAACGTGGGGATCAGGCACTGGTGGGGTCTACCACAGGGGTGTGTGTGTGGGAGAGTGACCCTCTCACTATAATTACCTTATTGACCAACTGGCAACAAGTTTATAATTACCAAAAAGTCTTGGTTGTTCTGACTCCACTCTCCCTTGCCTCTCCCACTCTCACTCCCCTCTCCCGCTCTCACTTGCCTCTCCCACTCTCACTTGCCTCTCCCACTCTCACTTCCCTCTCCCACTCTCCCTTGCCTCTCCCACTCTCACTTGCCTCTCCCACTCTCACTTCCCTCTCCCACTCTCACTTGCCTCTCCCACTCTCTCACTGAATGTCCCAAAACATGAAAGGAAAAGTTAATAAACTTGGTGGAACACGTAGGTCGTGCCAGAGAGCATCTGTACTCAACACAACTCTCACTTTTTCGACAAAAATAGAAAATGAAAAAGTGCTATTTGTACAACACCAGTGTATGAATGAATGGGTTTTAGAGATGATGTATGACTTTGCTTATAACTTCTTATACACATTCTCTCTCTCTCTCTCTCTCTCTCTCTCTCTCTCTCTCTCTCTCTCTCTCTCTCTCTCTCTCTCTCTCTCTCTCTCTCTCTCTCTCTCTCTCTCTCTCTCTCTCTCTCTCTCTCTCTCTCATTCCTACACTGGTCTTTCTCCCTCATCTTTTTTGTGTCAGAATATTGAAGGATATTCTTCATATTCTACAAGAACTTTTCAAAACCTTCAGAATCAAGATACGTTCGTGAAGATTTGAAAATAAAATCTAAAATAAATATTCTGTGTTTAAGTCAGTTGAGAGCAGTGTTGCCACTTCTTCTGTTTCGCTAGTGAGACAAGTAACAGTGTGGCCAGTGTCCCTGCTCCTGGCTCAGGTCTGTGTAGGATTCTCACATATTTGATGTCACTATTACCCCAGCACATCCAACCACTCCTATATTCTCCCCCCATTTTTTCCATCATGATAAGCACTACAAACCATGTTCTTTACAGTCAACATACATTAGGATTAATCCATTTTGACTCAAAAATACGTAGGACAGTTGTGCAGTGGGCGGAGCCATGTTAACAGAGAAAGAAGGAATTTTATTTTTGTAGTTCTGTCATCCCGCCTGTCTGCCTTGATCCCTCACACTGCACTGTACACTGAAAGCTTTTCTGCTGCTATTGTGTGGGACACAGACAGCTGCGACACAGCTTGCTGGTGGCGGCGGCACAGAGAGAGAGAGAGAGAGAGAGAGAGAGAGAGAGAGAGAGAGAGAGAGAGAGAGAGAGAGAGAGAGAGAGAGAGAGAGAGAGAGAGAGAGAGAGAGAGAGAGAGAGAGAGAGACGTATAGTTATATATCATACATATAGTTATATATCATACCTATATCAGACCAGTTCTATCATTGTTGTTCATCTCACTTCGTGATAACAGAAGAAGAACAAAATGTTATACAGTTTACGAGCCACCATA
>NC_092228.1:38956030-38983530 GCF_036320965.1 Panulirus ornatus | reverse complement strand
TGGTCAGGGGGTCGTACCGTCGTGCTTATGGGTCGCATCGTCGTAGTCATGGTCGTACCTTCGTGTTGATGGGTCGTACTGTTGTATTATCTCTCCTTCAGAGAGACAGGCTTGTAGCCATTCCAACAATCCCAAAATCAAACAAGAAAATGATACAGAATCGAGTCACTTCTTGTAATGTTGTGTCCGTGAACAATGATCGTCATTGCTAGACAAATTACAATGGAATTTACTGAATGTTATTGGTTATTGGATGATACGTCACAGGTTGTTATAGCTTTGATCCTGGAAAAGATTTACGAAATGTATTGGAAGGAAGTAACCGTTCCTTGTTACTTTGTAGAGGGTGATTGGTGGATGGCGGATCCCTCGGTGCTGTACCAGCCTTTACAACGTAAAGAATTATGTTATTCATTATTCATTATGTCTTCTCTAAATCCTATCATCTCCCGCTATAGAAAATCTATATTCAATAGAAATGAGGTGAAGAGTTCAGGATTCCATAAGACTGCGTGTTATCTAATCAACTCTGGGATTTCTCTATACTCGAACTATATGATATACCTAATTCCATCTCCCACCCCAGCGAGGTAGCGTCAGAAACAAACGAGCAATGGCCATATATGCACATAACTATACAACAACTCTCTCACTATCATATATAGTGTATAGAAGCCAGAGAGGTTAGCCAGAAGTGTGCAGACGTGTGGTTATAAAACCATAATACATATTCTCTCTGTAAGTCCGACTGGATTTTTGTGATAACAAATGCGAAGAAGATCTCGTTTCCGACAGAGAAAACGGTAAGCTGGTTACACATGACGTAAGAGACTCACAAAAGACTCATAGTCTGACTCGGGCGAGTGCTGGGTAATTGACTATCAATAAAACAGAGATGAAAATAATTTCTTTGATGTGGGTCACAGGTAATAGACCTAGTTTCCTTTAAAGGATAATTGGCCTGATGGTCGTTGACCTTACTACCTGTACGGACCTTGACAAGCCTATTAAACTCCACTTACATTTATTTTCTTCTTCAAGAAGTTCTTGATCTAAGGTCGTCCTGGCAATTCCTTCCGTTCCTATCATCTTGTTCAAGAGGTTATTCCAATTTGGACTTACGTATTTATGCAACATTTTGTTCGCGTATTATGAACATAATTGTTCGTATTTGTGGAAGTGTTGGTGAGGTCAGGGACATGTAACACACTACACTGACATCAGAGGAACGTCTTGATACAAGTTGACGTCTGTGGCGACTGTGGAACCTGTTGGACTTGTAGGATCTGTAGGAGACCTGTAGAAGCTGTAGGACTTATAGGATCTATGAGAGACCTGTAGGATTAGCACGAACTGTAGAAGACCTGTAGGACCTGTAGACTGAAGTGTCTCTTGTGTGAAAACAAAAAAAGATAAAGGAAAATAAAGATCATGATGTTAGACATTGCTCGGAGGAGCAATTATATGAAGAGATACATCATCGCTGAGCACAGTGGACTGATGTTTACTTGTCATCCAACGAAGAAGTTCAATAGACTTTTCATCAACTGACGTAGATATTGTGTATGTTGAAAATTCATGGATGATAGACTGAATTCTAAGATGTATAAGAGTTACTTAAACAATGAGAGAGAGTAAAGTTGTGCAAGGAAAGAAAAACACATTTGAAATCTTGACCAGGAAGTAAGGTTAAGCAGAGCAGGTAAAGACGTCAAACACCTGCAGAAGGAGCAGAAGGAGGCGAAGCTGGAGTAATGGCAGCTGGTTAGCCGGCGCCTCCCTCCTGGGGCACCATGTCCAAAGCCTTCTTCAAGAAGGATTTGCAATGACTTGGAATTGGGAACGTGGGAATCCGGGAATGTTGGAATGTTAGAATATTCCATGTCTCTGTGTTAAAGGCTGGATTATGTCACACACACACACACACACACACACACACACACACACAAACACACACACGTCAATACCAGATTGTAGTTAGTGATGCGTCGTTTATATAACAAGTGAACAACCAGTAACAACCTTCCCATCTCCAACTTTCTTAAATTTGCCAATTACGTAGAAAACGAGGAATGTATCTCCATGGAATGACCCAATTTAGGAGAAAATTGCCTGAAATGTGGATTAATCTGAAGGTGTTTGTGGAGTTAATTGGGTTGATATCAGATAACTGGATCAGTGACGTCATAAGCTGATGTCTCCCCACATGACGTCACCTGCCGATGTTTGCCCACCTACATCATCTGCTGACATCTGCCTCCCTGACACCACAGCTGACGGTCTTCTCCTGACACCACAGCTGACGGTCTTCCCCTGACATGATAACTGATGATTATTGATGACGTGTCATTTACAATGTAAAGAGGAAATTGATATATTTGTAAATAGCTATTTCACAGGTCTGGGGTGAAATGAAATATTTGGTTTTTGATAAGTGACCTATAATTAAATACGTAATGGAATATATTCAATAGGTTTATGTAGATATAAATTTGATCGAAGTTATTTACGTTTTTGTGTTCCTGGTTTACATTTTGTGGCGTTTTAGGATTTCTGACATCACATTTTCTTTATTTTCTAGATACTTTTTAGATTACTTTACCACAGGTTTTCTGTAATCTTTTCTCGTGTTTTTTTAAGATTATATTCCATAAATGATTTTTTCATAATCATTCTTTCTATTTTCCAAGATTATCATCTGTGTTTTTTCTTACATTTTGGTGTACTAGATAATGAATCTGACACAGTTGAAACTTTACTGTCATTATCTGAGACAATAAGTCTACTACATAGATGATTGGATAATCACTAACCTATATATATATTCATGAAATTGTCTATGCATATAAACTATGTATTTATATAGAGAATTACACAGAGACACAGCCACGAGCCCAAATATACATAGTAACAAAAACAACACACACACACACACACACACACACACACACACACACACACACACACACACACAACCATGAAGACATCAGCCAATCACCAAGGCCTCCTGGGGTCACAGTCTCGACAGGTCAGCCAATAGGCTCCGACGAGGGAAAATGGTCTTACAACTGAACTGTGGAGCCTCTCTGTGGCCGGTGAGAGAGAGAGAGAGAGAGAGAGAGAGAGAGAGAGAGAGAGAGAGAGAGAGAGAGAGAGAGAGAGAGAGAGAGAGAGAGAGAGAGAGAGAGAGAGAGAGAGAGAGAGAGAGAGACCTAATAAAGTTTCCTCTCCCAGTAATCGTATTTCTCGTTCCTCCAGATTCAATAAAACCAATACCAGGGTTTGACCTTCAAGACTAATTACTGAACGACCAGGCCATAGTTTGACCTCCCATTTGGAGGGTTTGTGGTGTATATGACATACTCATATTATCTTCTTTCTTGGATAAGATGATTTTTATGTTGCTATGTTGAATTTCGATTGTTTGAATGCCGGAGTCAATGAAGAAATTGTCTGTTATTGTCTAATTTCAATATATGACATACCGTTTGGAGAGTTAGCAGTTCCAAGTATAGTGTAAGAATTATGTACTTTGATTTTCCAGAATAAACAATATATATTTTTCAAAGAGCATTCAGGTACTGTCATCTATATATTGTAAATGATCAAAAGTTCCTAATTTAGTGTTCTATTTATACAACAGTTTCCTCTGTTCAACAGTGATGTCTGTTGGTTCTGTTTTTAACATCCTACATATAACAGGGAACTTCCTGACCCATATATGAGGTCAGGAAAGTTTCTTATATCTTGTAAACTTCAACTTACTTGTTGTACGAGTATATCAAACTGATGAAAACAGTTTACAAAACAGAATGGAGACACTCTGTCTTACCTCGAGGGGAAGTTATCAGTCTTGTGACGCTGCTTCCTCTCTCTCTCTCTCTCTCTCTCTCTCTCTCTCTCTCTCTCTCTCTCTCTCTCTCTCTCTCTCTCTCTCTCTCTCTCTCTCTCTCTCTTGTTCGTTTGGTATTTTTTGTAACGTTGGCATGACTGTGTAACACTTCCTGCTGCCGGATCCACCCTCAACTGTAGGAACTTCTACGTTCCGGCAGGATACGAGTTCGACGTAGGATGGTCTGGTGTGGTAGGATAGTCTGGTGTGGTAGGATGGTCTGGTGTGGTAGGATGGTCTGGTGTGGTAGGGTGGTCTGGTGTGGTAGGATGGTCTGGTGTGGCAGGATGGTCCGTGTGGTAGGATGGTCTGGTGTGGTAGGATGGTCTGGTGTGGTAGGATGGTCTGGTGTGGTAGGATGGTCTGGTGTGGTAGGATGGTCTGGTGTGGTAGGATGGTCTGGTGTGGTAGGATGGTCTGGTGTGGTAGGATGGTCCATGTGGTAGGATGGTCTGGTGTGGTAAGTTCATGGACTGTATTTACATCTTATATCTTATTCATATATTCATCAGTATGAGCAAAGTACAGAGATGGAAGGGTGGGAGGACCGGATGTTCCCCAGGTCAAAGTCACAATATAATATATGCAAACGTTACCATGGACGTATTTCCCTAAGTTTTCTTTTCAGTTATCGTCTTACTACACCAAGAGAAACTTTATGTTTCACTTATGTAAAATAAATGTTCCTTAAATTGTCTATAGCGAGGTTCTTTATAACTGGAGGAGAACAGTCATGGAAACATATGTGACATTAATATGTACGGAGTCGCTCTTGACCATATGTGTTCATCTTACACGACGGTACGACCCCTGAGCACGACGGTACGACCCCTGAACACGACGGTACGACCCCTGAGCACGACGGTACGACCCCTGAGCACGACGGTGCGACCCTTGAGCACGACGGTACGACCCCTGAGCACGACGGTACGACCCTTGAGCACGACGGTACGACCCTTGAGCACGACGGATCGTACCGTCGTGCTCAAGGGTCGCACAGATGTGTCCAAAGCTAAAGCGTCGTCCCTTCAAGCTTAGCGTACTAAAGCTTGACGACCCAGAGCTGCCTCACTCCACAACTTTGCTATGCGGATGAAAAGCTTAATTTTCTTACGCTTAATGTTATGTAAATAATGACAAGGGATGAATCTACATTCCAACAGCTGATGGTTTATCTTGTGTTCAGTATATGTATGCTCGTTGTACGACGGAGAGTTTAGTCGTCCAGCACTGTGCGTCCGGTACTGTGCGTCCGGCACCGGCTGCAGGACGCATGGTGCTCCAACTATACGTCCGGCTGGCGCGTGGGGAACCCTCGCTTCACTCTCTAATCTTCTCCTGCAATTTGCAGAAAATGGGAAGCTTTATCTCCCGAATACGTGACCCAGATTCCCTCATCTAGCGTGATGGAGCGGTGAGGCCAGGTAGCAAGATGGAGCAGTGGCCAGGGTAAGGAGATGAGGGAGTGACCAGGATAGCTAGATGGAGGAAATATTTTCACTGTATCTATGTCTGTCTGTCTGTCTGTCTGTCTGTCTGTCTGTCTGTCTGTCTGTATGTATGTATGTATGTATGTATGTATGTATGTATGTATGTATGTATGTATGTATGTATGTATGTATGTATATTCCAACCATCCATTTCATCTCCCATTCTATTCAACATTCCATGTTCTTACTTTCTATATGTCATCTCTATCTTATTTCCCTGTGACCCCTGACCTGGGATAGCCTGGTCACTGGTGTGTGTCCTCGCCTCTCACTAGACCAGAGTTCTCATGCATGCTGGGTCATGTCCTCTGGTCACACACACACACACCTGGGAATTTTGACCTAAAGTAATTTCTGTTTGATCTGGTTACAGGAATCTTTACTGCAGTTGAACGATCTATTTTCACTTCAAATGTCCTGAGATATCGTACATATCTGATGAAGGGAAGAGCAAGAACCCCCACCCCACCTTCCACATACACACATGCACATTGTATTGAGGTGTTTAGATATATCTCAAAACTGTACGAACATCTTTTTCAATTTGCTAAAGGAACCCCCAGACCTGGTCCCCTCAACATGGCGTCGTCTGCCGTCAATGTTGCCCCAGTAAACCTATACACAATCCTCGGTATTGACTCATAATTCCATCTACCATCAATTTCCTAATCACTCGAGCCTCTGAATGATAATCCCTCTTCAATCAAGTGATTGGTAAAGTTCCTGATTGGTGAGGCTCCAGTCTCTGTATGGGTTTATAACTACCAAAGTTCAAGGTGAACTTGGACTGTGATTGGCGAAGGTCTGGGCTTAACTTGAGTCAAGCTTCATAGCGTTACTTAAGCTGACTTCAACGTTATAAAGTTCCAGTCTTCTCTTTTTTCTGACTGTAAAATATTGGATTAAATCTATTGTCGTCTTCCTTTGTACTTGTAAAGCAAATTTTATTATCACTTTTTCTGTGGACTGAGAATTTCAATTAATTCTTGACATCAACGAATTTATTGTGGTGTTTTATTTTTCACTTGAGTTTCTTTTGTTTCCTAAATTCCAACCAGAACTCAAGAAGAACTTCAAGAACAGCAACATCTTACGTTCTCGTAGTACAAGAACGCTGGAGTAATGCGTCTACATAGACCCGTTCGTGATGGTGGATCGTACAGACGTAATTGGTCTTATCTAAATATTTTGAAATTGACATAGGAATCTTATCTAAATAGACGCTCATATACACACAGAGGAAATTACTTACACATACAAATACATACATAGTTACAATTATACATATATATACAGACAGACAGAAATCTTCAAGTATTGCCATTGAAGACTCTGGAGATATTATGAAAAATGTCATCACAGCAACATAAGGTAAAACATGACCACACACCTGGCCACACTTATACACATTAACGGATCTACAGTTGGACTTCATCTACATATACCAACACAACACACGTGACACCGCTACCAACACAACACACGTGACACCGCTACCAACACAACACACGTGACACAGCTACCGACACAACACACGTGACACCGCTACCAACACAACACACGTGACACCGCTACCAACACAACACACGTGACACAGCTACCAACACAACACACGTGACACCGCTACCAACACAACACACGTGACACAGCTGAGAGGAAGTGATCGTCAAAGTAATCGTGAAGAATAACAATTGTATTGACGCAGAAGAAAAAGATTTTTTTCTTGTGAATATCTATGACAGAATATAGCTATACTTTATCATACATACATATACTGAAGAGAGGGTATATAGCACGTCTATATAAGGTAATTACCCACACCAGCTGGATTCGAACCGCTATCATCAGCCGACAGAGCTACAACTAACTCACTACGAACCACAGAAACTTGTCTCTTGTGGTGGAACAGAAAAAAACAATATCCATGTTAACTACAGCAAGAGGAACAGATGTTCTGTTACGCCGGAACAGATGTGTTCATTGTTCTTCTGATAACTGAGTGGCAGCGAACCCCAGATGAGGGACACATATTGGTTCTGAATCCAATGTCACGAGAAGCCAAGTTCTCACTCACATTAATCTACGCTCAATTTATCCTTTCAGCCTCCGCCTCCAACCACGAACACGAGTCAAAACTTCTGAGGCTAAGTGTGGAGGTCTTCCTCCAGTATCGAGGTCCAACTCAAAACATTCCTGCCCTCCGAAGCACACACACTTATGCACATAAATGTGAACATAGCAGCTGGCTTAATGTTGTGGAGAGTAAATGTTCAAGGTTGGATAAGGTTTATATTTTGGTGACGATGTCGAGTGTGTGGTTAACTTTTGAAGAAACTGGAGCCTCTGGATCAGTGAGCCAATCGCCCAAATCCTTCAGCAAATTTTGAGTCACTGAAACGTGATTTTATCTCCGTCATGATTCAGCAAACTCAGTGATGGAGATGACACACAATGATACTCCACACGTGAACGATGGTACAGACTTATCACGGATACATGATCGATGAATTAACCATAATATAACAGGAATATTGTCTCTTAATGCCATACAGATCTTCACTGCTTAGATTATAAGTAAGTTATAAGTGTAACTGAGAATCACATGTTTTACGACCAAACTTGGAATGGTAGAAAAAGAAATGACCAACTTCTGTACACGCGATGTTCTATTGTGTGTTGAGCGTGAGGCTAGGAGCCAACACAAGGTACTCAGACAATGGCATTGTGGCAGCTCTCTCTCTCTCTCTCTCTCTCTCTCTCTCTCTCTCTCTCTCTCTCTCTCTCTCTCTCTCTCTCTCTCTCTCTCTCTCTCTCTCTCTCTCTCTCTCTCTCTCTCTCTCTCTCTCTCTCTCTCTCTCTCTCTCTCTCTCTCTCTCTCTCTCTCTCTCTCTCTCTCTCTCTCCAACAAATCTATCGAAAATAATCAGTCCTCCAACACAGTCTCCCTCCAACACATATCTCCAACATCCCCTCCTCCCCCACCCCTCACTTCTCTCTCCCCCAAATCACCAGTCTCCCTCAGTCTTGCAT
Source organism: Panulirus ornatus (assembly GCF_036320965.1). Taxonomy (NCBI): domain Eukaryota; kingdom Metazoa; phylum Arthropoda; class Malacostraca; order Decapoda; family Palinuridae; genus Panulirus; species Panulirus ornatus. The sequence continues at coordinate 38,975,118 of NC_092228.1, read as the reverse complement.
CATATACTGGACCAGCCAGACACCTCAGTGTGCTCTTGTTATTCATATTTGTGACCTCAGGAACCATGATAATGTGACCTCAGGAACCATGATAATGTGACCTCAGGAACCATGACAATGTGACCTCAGGAACCATGATAATGTGACCTCAGGAACCATGATAATGTGACCTCAGGAACCATGATAATGTGACCTCAGGAACCATGATAATGTGACCTCAGGAACCATGATAATGTGACCTCAGGAACCATGATAATGTGACCTCAGGAACCATGATAATGTGACCTCAGGAACCATGATAATGTGACCTCAGGAACCATGATAATGTGACCTCAGGAACCATGATAATGTGACCTCAGGAACCATGATAATGTGACCTCAGGAACCATGATAATGTGACCTCAGGAACCATGATAATGTGACCTCAGGAACCATGATAATGTGACCTCAGGAACCATGACAATGTGACCTCAGGAACCATGACAATGTGACCTCAGGAACCATGACAATGTGACCTCAGGAACCATGATAATGTGACCTCAGGAACCATGATAATGTGACCTCAGGAACCATGACAAAATGTGACCTCAGGAACCATGATAATGTGACCTCAGGAACCATGACAATGTGACCTCAGGAACCATGATAATGTGACCTCAGGAACCATGATAATGTGACCTCAGGAACCATGATAATGTGACCTCAGGAACCATGATAATGTGACCTCAGGAACCATGATAATGTGACCTCAGGAACCATCATGTCAACTCCAGCGTAGTTGATTAGATAATCAGATTAAATCTTGAGGATTAATTGCAGATAATCATCCTTTCATTGTTATCATAATCGATAGAAGACATGAATTATCACTGATAATTACTCCTTTAAATCGAACCTGGAAAGATTTATATACGTACAATTATCGCATTTTGTTTGAAAATTTTGTTAAGTTTTGATAATGTTGCAGAAATAGGAGGGTGAAATTTGAGATTATGTTAATGATTATAACGTTGACAAGGCAAACGCTTTAATCAAATTAATTATTTTTGTCGAGGAATAAACAAGAAGGAAATGAATTTGCAGCACATGAGGATATGATGAATTAAATTGTTACGTTTGACTACAACATCTACGTTAATTACAGGGTGTGAGGTACACGGTGTACTGTTGTACAGGTGTACATAGGAGCAGTGGTACGTGGAGGTACGTCCATGATAGAGAGGTACATGGTACAGATGATAACTGTCTTGTAGCATGAGAGGGAAGAGCACGGCAACACTGAAACTGGAAAGAAAACGAGAAAAGTCTACGGAGTGAACCACCCGCGTTTCATTACCATAGGATAAGTCTACGGAGTAACCTACCCACACTTCAGTACCATTCATGTATTACTGTATAATGATGTGTACAAAGTTACCTTCCCGCATGTAACTAACAACATTAACTATACAGATTGTCTTACTAGGAAATACTAGGAAAATGGTGTCTATATATCGACGTGGACACAGTAAGAACTGTTATGTTAACACAGTCTTGGAAGGAGCAAAGGAGAGAGAGAGAGAGAGAGAGAGAGAGAGAGAGAGAGAGAGAGAGAGAGAGAGAGAGAGATTATAGTATTAAGTGAGATCAAGAAGAGAAAGATATCATTAAATGAAGGATGTGATGCGGTAACAGAAAATGGGAGAGGATATTCAGCTCTGACATTCAGAACAGCCAGTCACATGACCCTCAACAACCAGTTTATCTCTCCTCTTAACTGTTGTCATATGAGTGAGTGAGTCATGGTTTACTGGGCCACTCAGCCTGGTGTTGAAGTGGAATTTCCTGTCCTTATGAGATACCTTAACTACCCACGTCATACCGTCCATATCCAAGTACATAATCTATCTTACGTTCCAATAGATGAGTATCTATAACAAACAAACAAATAATATATTCAATCTTCAGCATGCACGTAGAGAGTCAATGTAAATAAGTCACATATTTATGGTAAATTACATTTGCAGTCTTGGACTGCATGTAGCCCACAGAGTGAAATCATTACCAATTAAATACCCAACTGGCAATTAGGCAAGAAATTGGCGCTACAAAGCGGAATTCGGGTGTGGCTTGGAAATGGGCTTAGACCGTTGAGAGAAATTAATGAGAGATGCAATTTGGATGCCGTGGTGAGTATTGCTTAATTACTGGACTGGCTACACCTGGGCCTGGAGGGGTGGTTAGGGAGAGAGAGAGAGAGAGAGAGAGAGAGAGAGAGAGAGAGAGAGAGAGAGAGAGAGAGAGAGAGAGAGAGAGAGAGAGAGAGAGAGAGAGAGAGAGAGAGAGAGAGAGAGAGAGAGAGAGAGAGAGAGAGAATCCATCTACCATCACGTTTAACATTCAGTGTAAGAACCGATCGGAAATCTTATAGTCTTAATTGATTATGAATCTATCCGGAAACCACGCCTCTCTTGGCCCTCTCTCTTATCCGACATCCGGCGGACCCCGTGCCTCTTATCCGATAATTTCATCTCGGGAGGATCTCTTATCCGGCTACACTATTTCAGTTGATATTGTTTTTACGTTTAATGAATTAATCATATTCTTTATTACGTCACATTACCGTCTTCCCATCCACTGTTGAACTCTCCCAAACTCTCACTCCTCCCACGCTCTCCCACCTCCTCTCACACACACACACTCTCCCACCGTTCCTACACACTCTCCCTTGTTCTCTCACACTCTTCTCTCCCATCCCACCATCCACATCCCCCTCCCACCATCTCACTCCCTCTCCCCCTCCCCCTCTCTCTCACTCTCTCCCTCTCTCTCCCAACATGGGAATATCTCCCCTGGGAGCGTGGACACCTGACCCAACATACAATGAAACACTTTACACGGTTCCCCTCACCACCCCAGCAACCCCTCACCACCCCAGCAACCCCTCACCACCCCAGCAACCCCTCACCACCCCAGCAACCCCTCACCACCCCAGCAACCCCTCACCACCCCAGCAACCCCTCACCACCCCAGCAAACCCTCACCACCCCAGCAACCCCTCACCACCCCAGCAACCCCTCACCACCCCAGCAACCTCTCACCACCCCAGCAAACCCTCACCACCCCAGCAACCCCCGGGGGACCCAGGCAACCCCAACAACCCCCCAAGAACCTCAGACAATCCCAGCGGCCTCCATGAACCCCACCAACCTCAAGCAACCTCAAGCAAGATTAGCCTCAACACCATGGGAAACATCTTCATCTCTTCCAACCCTAAACCTCTCGTCAGACTGGCTACATCAAGTCCATAACAACCCCAGCTTGATGGGAACACACGAGGGGTTGGAAACACAAGGTCAGCTGAGGTTGTGGAAGTGTTGTAGGTACAACCCACACATCTGCTGAGGTTGTGGAAGTGTTGCACGTACACCCCACACATCTGCTGAGGTTGTGGAAGTGTTGTAGGTACAACCCACACATCTGCTGAGGTTGTGGAAGTGTTGCACGCACGTACACCCCACACATCTGCTGAGGTTGTGGAAGTGTTGCACGTACACCCCACACATCTGCTGAGGTTGTGGAAGTGTTGCACGTACACCCCACACATCTGCTGAGGTTGTGGAAGTGTTGCACGTACACCCCACACATCTGCTGAGGTTGTGGAAGTGTTGCACGTACACCCCACACATCTGCTGAGGTTGTGGAAGTGTTGCACGTACACCCCACACATCTGCTGAGGTTGTGGAAGTGTTGCACGTACACCCCACACATCTGCTGAGGTTGTGGAAGTGTTGCACGTACACCCCACACATCTGCTGAGGTTGTGGAAGTGTTGCACGTACACCCCACACATCTGCTGAGGTTGTGGAAGTGTTGCACGTACACCCCACACATCTGCTGAGGTTGTGGAAGTGTTGCACGTACACCCCACACATCTGCTGAGGTTGTGGAAGTGTTGCACGTACACCCCACACATCTGCTGAGGTTGTGGAAGTGTTGCACGTACACCCCACACATCTGCTGAGGTTGTGGAAGTGTTGCACGTACACCCCACACATCTGCTGAGGTTGTGGAAGTGTTGTAGGTACAACCCACACATCTGCTGAGGTTGTGGAAGTGTTGCACGTACACCCCACACATCTGCTGAGGTTGTGGAAGTGTTGCACGTACACCCCACACATCTGCTGAGGTTGTGGAAGTGTTGCACGTACACCCCACACATCTGCTGAGGTTGTGGAAGTGTTGCACGTACACCCCACACATCTGGAGTCGATTCTCTCCCCCTGCTCACCCCCCCCCCCCCCGCTCGGTTCTACCACACATCTTTAGAACAAACTCTACCACAGTAGATTACTGTGGCTAACGCCAAGGGAGCCAACCACACATTACCCCAACATTACCCCAAGATTAACAGATTAACACAGATTCACAAGAAATCCTGGAAAAGCCTTTATACGAGACATGAATTTAGTTCTGTATAGGATTTTGTTTCCTTCTTCTTCCGTTGTGTTTTCTTGAATATGACGAAGACAAAAATGGACTGACGAAGTAAATTTTCAGGTCAGGTCAGAGGTCAGGTAAGGTTTTGTTCCTCCATAGACGAAGATCTGTCACAAGTCCACAGAAAAAGAGAAGAGGGAAGGAAAATCCATACACTTCTATCTCTCTCTCTCTCTCTCTCTCTCTCTCTCTCTCTCTCTCTCTCTCTCTCTCTCTCTCTCTCTCTCTCTCTCTCTCTCTCTCTCTCTCTCTCTCTCTCTCTCTCTCTCTCTCTCTCTCTCTCTCTCTTTCTCTCTCTCTCTAGAGAGAGAGAGAGAGACGAGAGTGGAGTCAGCAGTTTCTAGACACAGTCATGTTGAACGTGGGTAGGCCAAGGCTGGGGTCCAACTGGGTCACCATTGCGCCAAGACGTCCTCCTCCCCCCCACACCTTCCCTCCCCCCACACCTCGTCCTCGTCCTATACTGGCCTTGTCCTCGTCCTATACTGGCCTCGTCCTCGTCCTATACTGGCCTCGTCCTCGTCCTATACTGGCCTCGTCCTCGTCTTCAAGACAGTGACTGGTTTCCTCCGTATGATCCTTCCATCCTTGCACGGTAGCTGGTCGTATCCTTGGCTTCCAAACCTGAAGTTTAATGACCCGGTTATTTTCGCCAGGGAAGAAGACGCCATTTTATACCTCCACTTCAGAACAGAACTTGCATTAATTATTTCCTTCAACTTCCTGGCAGAGGAACTGGCACGTGGCGATATAGCCAATTATAACTGTAGTGACATAGACCATATACCTTATATCCACGATTTGAAAACAATTATCGAATAATTTGTTCATACATTCAATTACATTTACAACCATATAGTATACAGTGAAATAATCATCATGAGATTATATAACTTATCAATAATTCCCTCGCTTCATCAGATCACTTCACCAAAATTTAGAATTTCACCACAGCTGCCACACACCACACTTGGCCAATGTATTTACTGATTCGCCAACACGCGTTCCTCAGGCAAACTAACCGGATTATCCTACACGAAGGCAGGGTCACTGAATCCGGATCTATCCGGCCGATGGGGCGGTCAACTACCCGAACGAAACAATATATCATATGACTTTATACGAATATTAACATGGTAATATATGCATTGATAAGACTAAATGAATAATCATTCATCAGAAAGAGATAAAAGAGAGTAAAGCAGTAATGAAAAACATATTAGGAATCAGACTTTAATTAATAATCGGGTTTGAGATGATCATTTCTTCCTGATCCACCAATGCAAGATGGAAATCTGTGTTACAATTCCATTAGTCTTCATCAGATGTCTTGGTGAATAAGCGACGTAAATAACATTGAAATCATTATCATTTATCGCTTGACCTCTATATCATTGCTTTATCTTCATAGCTATACCTCTATGTCACAGTTCTATGTACACTTACACTAAATTTTCTTTAATATTCATTTTTCCTTTCATATATTTCCCATCCAGTATATAACTGCATTTATTTTTATAAAAAATTCAACCTGGTTGACAACCTTTCATAAAACGACAAATATTAACATTTTCTTCAGATTTTCTCTGAACTTGTCCGCTCAAATTTGACCAATATTTTCCTTCAAACTTTGACAAGTTTTATCCCTTTCTAAAGTTCAGCCAATTTGCTGAAGGTTGACGCACGTTTTACGTTCAAACTTCAGAACATTTCCCATTTGTAATGTTCAGTGTTCAGTGTGGGCTGAACATGTCATGGTCCCAGTGCCCCAGGGTCCCAGGGTCCCAGGGTCCTAGGATCCCAGGGTCCCAAGGTCCCTTCTGTTTCTAAGACTCCCTTCCTCCCTCCCTCCCTCCCTCCCTCCCTCCCTCCCTCCCTCCCTCCCTCCCTCCCTCCCTCTTGCTATGATCCATCCACCTGTTAGGACCTGGTCCACAACACCTGTTCACATCTGATTAAATTCTTCACTTTTAATCTTACAATGTTTACCTTGTTCACCTGAGACGGGGATCACGTGAGCAGTATAGTGTGAGCAGTATAGTGTGAGCAGTATAGTGTGAGCAGTATAGTGTGAACAGTATAGTGTGAGCAGTATAGTGTGAGCAGTATAGTGTGAGCAGTATAGTGTGAGCAGTATAGTGTGAGCAGTATAGTGTGAGCAGTATAGTGTGAGCAGTATAGTGTGAGCAGTATAGTGTGAGCAGTATAGTGTGAGCAGTATAGTGTGAGCAGTATAGTGTGAGCAGTATAGTGTGAGCAGTATCATTCCAGTAAGAAGGATTTGTGAAATGCATTCATGACAACAGACGAAAACATCTTCACCTGAGTCTTGATTCCCTGGAGAGAGAGAGAGAGAGAGAGAGAGAGAGAGAGAGAGAGAGAGAGAGAGAGAGAGAGAGAGAGAGAGAGAGAGAGAGAGAGAGAGAGAGAGAGAGAGAGAGAGAGAGAGAGAGAGAGAGAGAGAGAGAGAGAGAGAGAGAGAGAGAGAGAGAGAGAGAGAGTACTAACATAGTTACGAGTGTGAGAGGGAGTGTGTGTGTGTGTGTGTGTGTAAGTGTGTTTCCTCACATACTATTCATACTTACTGAATGAAGTTTGCTCTGGGTTTGTAGAGGAAAACTGCCAGCTGTGTTAGCTGTTGTAGTGACACCAAACCTGGGGATTACTGCTACATTAATCTCCTCCAAACTCCCAGGATGAACTTCACCATTACAAGTAAAGGCGCCGGGTTCGATGCCCCGGGTAGGAGGAGGGGTTGTGAGAGTGTTGCCTTGTATTGTATGGTCAGGACTGACAACTGCACTGCCAACAGTGACTGGGAGGCGCAAGTGTTGGCAGTAGTGCCCTACACTGACAACACAACGCAACAATGGATTCTAAGAGCGTGTCGAGGAACAGGTAATGGGTGAGTGATGGGATGATGGAACAGGTAGTGGGTTAGATATACAATAATGGAGCGGGTGGTAGATAAAGCGGTCTATTGTCTTAGACCCATTAGGGTAAAATGAAGCTAATTAGAGCACCATTGTGTGTGTGTGTGTGTGTGTGTGTGTGTGTGTGTGTGTGTGGGTGTGGGTGTGTGTGTGTGGGTGTGGGTGTGTGTGTGTGTGTGTGTGTGTGTGGGTGTCACATTATATGTTCGTTCGTAAATGGTTCAGCTGCAGACTAACTCGTACAGCATTTTGCATCAAAACTTATTCAGTAACAAAAATTTGATTGTGTCTACCCTCCTCTCCCGCCCGTTGTGTGTGTGTGGGGGGGGGGAACTTCCTGTTGTTGGGCTGTTGTGAGGGGGGGGTAGGGGTGGGGGTGGGGGGTTGCTATTGAAGTTAATGAAGTTAGTCAACGTTGCAGGAAATACTGTCTATTACCGACCCTTTTGTGGCGAATGGCAATACAGTAATTGTTGTTCAATATTACATGTTGACGGGGGAAGAGGAGTGGAAAAAACAGAGAGAGAGAGAGAGAGAGAGAGAGAGAGAGAGAGAGAGAGAGAGAGAGAGAGAGAGAGAGAGAGAGAGAGAGAGAGAGAGAGAGAGAGAGAGAGAGAGAGAGAGAGAGAGAGAGAGAGAGAGAGAGAGAGAGAGAGAGAGAGAGAGAGAGAGAGAGAGAGAGAGAGAGAGAGAGAGAGAGAGAGAGAGAGAGAGAGAGAGAGAGAGAGAGAGAGAGAGAGAGAGAGAGAGAGAGAGAGAGAGAGAGAGAGAGAGAGAGAGAGAGAGAGAGAGAGAGAGAGAGAGAGAGAGAGAGAGAGAGAGAGAGAGAGAGAGAGAGAGAGAGAGAATGCATATATAAAATCATTTATTCATTTTCATGTTTGCTGCTTCAAGAATAATGCGTCTTTTTCCTTCATCATCCAAGACAATTTTTCTTTTTCTTTTTGTTGAATTTCTTCTCATTCCTCTTCCTTCTGTTCCACGTCCTTCCGTTCCATTAGCTGACACATTATCCTCGAGAATCTATAACTCAGACCTCAGAGCGGGTAACCTCGTGTGTGCGGGCAAGCAAGCTAGCCCACTCTTCAACTTTCATCAACTTTAAACTTTTGTAAAAGTTTGAAACGTCTGAGGTCTGGCTGGAGAAGCCTTGGCTGACACTGGGTTACTTGCTGTCTTATGACCTCTGTATTGTACGAGTATAGCACCCGTTATGTTGACCAGTACGGGTCTACTTCCTGTTATGTTGACCAGTACGAGTCTACTTCCTGTTATGTTGACCAGTACGAGTCTACTTCCTGTTATGTTGACCTATACGTTGGCTGATCCTGAGTGACTCTAAGGTGCCAATATTGACGTTAAAAAGTGGCTGCTGGAGGAAGACTGCACAGTTAAGTGGAACACATTCACGTAAGCGTCGGTGACATGAAAGAGCCTGAGGCAAGGTAGGTTGTGTTGCTACAGCTGAAGAATTACAGGTTTAGAACAGATGGAGAATGTTAGGAGAATATAGCCATGACGGTCAACCATAATGGGTTAGGTGGGTCATACATTTGATCATTGATGATGATGGTCACCACATGTATGAGAATCCTTGATCTATCCATGTGAGGTACGACCATATCTCCTCACTGTAGGAGGAAAACAAATTATTGGTTGTGGGATGAGATTTATATATGTCCAAGATCAGACACCTTCACATTCTTCGTATGAAGTATAGATGTGTACCATGCTGGCTCAGAGAGAGAGAGAGAGAGAGAGAGAGAGAGAGAGAGAGAGAGAGAGAGAGAGAGAGTAGTGAGAGAGAGAGAGAGGAAGAGAGAGAGAGAGAGAAAAACTGAGATAGGGGGAGGGGGAGAGAAGAGAGAGAGAGATTAACGTTCACAAAGGACAGGCAAGAGAGAGACAAGTGAAAGACACATGGTTAACAACGACCCATGAACTGTCCTCCAATTAAAGAATAATGGAAAACGGGAAGAAAGACTTGTTGACAGGGGGTGTTAAAGTGGTCTAACCCTCACGCTTTGAAGCTATATAACAGCTCGATTGTTGCCCCTGGAGCCGCTTCTGTGAAGAATGAATGAACACCTTTATGCAAGGCGATGTAAGAGGATTGAGCGCTTCACACAAATGAATTAAACTTCTTTTACAATCCTGTGAAAGACAGCACGGTGGATGGGAAAAATTAAAATCTAAAATAGAAGGTCCAACCTATAACACTAAATAACCTTAAATTTAATATAATCTATTAATTTTTAAAAATTATATATATTATATAAATATATAATATATTTATATATATATATATTTATTATATATTATATATATATATTTATATAATATTATTTTTTATTTTTATTTTTTTTTTTTTTTTTTTTTTTTTTTTTTTTTTTTTTATAATTTTGCTACTTCCCGTTGGAGTTAGGCAAAACAGGAAAAAAAAACCCCCCCCCCATCCCCAATTATCAAACTTCCTTTCCCCATTTTTTTTTTGTTTCCAAACTTTTCCCAAATTTGCCCCAGAACCCCCATCCGGTTGGTTTTTTCCATCCCCCATGAGTTAACCCCGGTTTAAACCTAAATCTTTTCTATTAAAAACTTGTTCTTTTTTCCCCTCTGATTTAGAATAACAATTCAATTCAAATCATTTCACTCATCTTTTCCCCTCCTTTTTCTCCTTCCCCTTCCTCCTTTCTTTCCCCCTTTCCCCACATTTTCCCGTCCAATCTTTCCCACCAAAACATTATCTTTTATCCCAAAATTTCCACAAACTTTCGCCTTTAAGTTTTATTTTCCTTTTTACCAAGATCAAACCATCAGACCCCATTTGGGTTTTAATTATTTCCAAAAATAAATGGAATTTAAAAAAAAGGAAAAATTTAAAAATTTTGAAATATATTTAAAAAATTTAATTTGCTTTTGGAAAATGGGTATCGCTTCCCTCCCTTTCCAGGCTTTCCCGCAAAATTTGTTGCCCCTTTAACCCACCCACTCCCATTCAGCCTTCCATGTTCCCCTTTAACAAACAAACCATCCAAAAACCCTTTCATTCTCCTCCAAGCTTTTTCCTAAAATTTACCCACCTCCCAATTTGCCCAGTTTCCCCAAAACCACGTACGCTTAACGGTCCTTTTTCCCCCCATTTTCTCTCAAATTCCCAAAATCCCCCAAATTCAACCAAACTATTAAAATTCCCGGTTTCCTGAACGCCCGGGGTGTAACCTCGCGGGAACCCTGGCTCCTTTACCTCTCTTTAACCGGCTTTTTGCCCCCCTGCTTGGAAACCCCTTTTGGGTTTACCTCTCCTTACCCTATCAATTTAACCATGGGGCTTTACCCGGCGGGCTGGGCCCTCGCATCCTTCCTTGTGAACCCTCCTTTTTGGGGAAACCCCTGCAGTTACCCATGGCCCTTGGAACCCTGGTTCTTGTTACCAAGGGAGGATTACAGCCGGTGTAAAGGGGAGGAGGGGAGGGGGGGATGGGGGGGTGGGGGGGTGATGGGGATTTCCTTTTTTGAGCCAAGATATTTCAAGTTCCTCAATGGTCAGACACATTTTGCGTTATCTGAATATATTTCTGAAAATAAAGAATGGAAAATATAGATATGATTAGAATAGATTAAATATAGAAATATGTAAATGGTATGAGAATATTTGATGATTAATGTATATTATATAAGGTAAATAGATGTTTATTGAAATAGATGCATCATGATGTGACATAATGAGGTGTTGTCAGTCCTGGTCCCTGACCATTATCCATGACTTGTACCCGTATTATCAACGGTAATAGTTAGCGTTGTTAACCTCATCAACGCCAATCAAGGCCAATCATCGCCTTCCGCATTATGAACCAATCAACGCCCTCCACGCCGTGTGCATACAAACGCTGGCAACGCTATCACCTAATCCACGCTGGCAACGCTGCCAGCTAATCAATGTCCTCCAAGTTATCATCCAATCAGCAGCGTCCACGCGAGTGGCCAATCAGAGTCCAATCCCACACACTCTTTGTCTGCTCGACCCAGAACTGACAAAGGTGAACTGCAAAATATCGTCGTTATAATGGAAGATCCTGGCTGGCTGTGTTGAACCCTGGCTGGCTGTGTTGAACCCTGGCTGGCTGTGTTGAACCCTGGCTGGCTGTGTTGAACCCTGGCTGGCAGTGTTGAACCCTGGCTGACTGTGTTGAACCCTGGCTGGCTGTGTTGAACCCTGGCTGGCAGTGTTGAACCCTGGCTGGCAGTGTTGAACCCTGGCTGGCTGTGTTGAACCCTGGCTGGCTGTGTTGAACCCTGGCTGGCAGTGTTGAACCCTGGCTGGCTATGTTGAACCCTGGCTGGCTGTGTTGAACCCTGGCTGGCAGTGTTGAACCCTGGCTGGCTGTGTTGAACCCTGGCTGGCTGTGTTGAACCCTGGCTGGCTGTGTTGAACCCTGGCTGGCTGTGTTGAACCCTGGCTGGCTGTGTTGAACCCTGGCTGGCAGTGTTGAACCCTGGCTGGCTGTGTTGAACCCTGGCTGGCTGTGTTGAACCCTGGCTGGCTGTGTTGAACCCTGGCTTACTGGCTTCGTTGGCCACTGGTCCAGCCTGCATATTGGCTTTGTTGAAGGCTGGCTTCATTGAACGTTGGCTTTGTTGAACAGCAACTCTCATGAACTTCAGCTATATCATGTACGTTCATCTCTGAAATCTCACAGCGTTAAGTTACTTCTTTGTTCAGTACAAGAACAATAGAACAAGGACAACAAGCTTGATTTTGTTCAGCAGATGAATATTTTCTTAATTTCTCTGACATAAAGATGGTTTTGTCCATACTTAATGAGTATGTATGATGAACCCAACATGAAGAAATGCTTGAAAACATTTATAAACAAAAGAATGAAAGTATAAGACTTTTGTAAACAATAGATGAAACGATCTATCGTCAAGGGAAAGTTTATGATCCAAGAAATGCCTGGGAAGCCGTTCTGGTCCCTCCTAAGGAATCCCAATTACGTATTGTTACTCTGCCCAGCTGGGATTCGATCCCACGTCCCAGCATCTGTTACCAGCCAGACCCAGACTCCCACGTCTACCTGAACCTTGGGAAGGAGTTTCCTAAACCCAGCACAAGGCCAAGAACCTCATGTTTCAGCAGCAGAAGATACAATATAATTTATCATAATACATCGTGCTGTAGTGTGACATGCATCAACATTTCTACAGCCATAATTCAGTGGGTTCCGCCACGTGCCAGGGTTCAGTGGGTTCCGCCACGTGCCAGGGTTCAGTGGGTTCCGCCACGTGCCAGGGTTCAGTGGGTTCCGCCACGTGCCAGGGTTCAGTGGGTTCCGCCACGTGCCAGGGTTCAGTGGGTTCCGCCACGTGCCAGGGTTCAGTGGGTTCCGCCACGTGCCAGGGTTCAGTGGGTTCCGCCACGTGCCAGGGTTCAGTGGGTTCCGCCACGTGCCAGGGTTCAGTGGGTTCCGCCACGTGCCAGGGTTCAGTGGGTTCCGCCACGTGCCAGGGTTCAGTGGGTTCCGCCACGTGCCAGGGTTCAGTGGGTTCCGCCACGTGCCAGGGTTCAGTGGGTTCCGCCACGTGCCAGGGTTCAGTGGGTTCCGCCACGTGCCAGGGTTCAGTGGGTTCCGCCACGTGCCAGGGTTCAGTGGGTTCCGCCACGTGCCAGGGTTCAGTGGGTTCCGCCACGTGCCAGGGTTCAGTGGGTTCCGCCACGTGCCAGGGTTCAGTGGGTTCCGCCACGTGCCAGGGTTCAGTGGGTTCCGCCACGTGCCAGGGTTCAGTGGGTTCCGCCACGTGCCAGGGTTCAGTGGGTTCCGCCACGTGCCAGGGTTCAGTGGGTTCCGCCACGTGCCAGGGTTCAGTGGGTTCCGCCACGTGCCAGGGTTCAGTGGGTTCCGCCTCACAGGAGACAAGGTGTGTTCTCATCTGTGTCTCAGCCACACACAAGCAGGATCACACAACATTCTTCATTGGTGAGGATTATCTTGCTGCTATCAAGTGATTGTGTTGTTAGTGAGGCTGTGTGACATTACTTGATATCAAAGTTATATATATATATATATATATATATATATATATATATATATATATATATATATATATATATATATATATTATATATATATATATATATATATATATATATATATATATATATATATATATATATATATATATATATATATATATATATATATATATATGTGTATGTGTGTGTATATATAGTCTGCCAGTTAATGACACTGGTGTTTGGGGAGAGCAGCAGTGACGGAGTCCAGCGACGAGAAATTCAAAGATGTGGGAACGTGGGAGGCAAATGTCACAATGGAACCTGCTGGTTGTGAGGGGTCAAAGGTCACGGACAAACTTCAGTAACTGGCGGCCTGTGAACACATGCATGTGACTGAATGGAGGCAAGCAATCACATCCTACACCCAGCCAGCTGCATCCTACTCCCTCCCAGCTACGTCCTACACCCAGCCAGCTACATCCTACACCCAGCCAGCTACATCCTACACCCAGCCAGCTACGTCCTACACCCAGCCAGCTACATCCTACACCCAGCCAGCTACATCCTACACCCAGCCAGCTACATCCTACACCCAGCCAGCTACGTCCTACACCCAGCCAGCTACGTCCTACACCCAGCCAGCTACATCCTACACCCAGCCAGCTACATCCTACACCCAGCCAGCTACGTCCTACACCCAGCCAGCTACGTCCTACACCCAGCCAGCTACATCCTACACCCAGCCAGCTACGTCCTACACCCAGCCAGCTACGTCCTACACCCAGGTATATAACTTAACCATAATTCAGGTCAGGTCATTTACCGCTTCAAGACGACGAAACGACCCTTGAGTACGAGGGTATGACCCTTGCGTGTTACAACCAGACCTCTCACGTGACCATTAAAGGTCAGGTCAAAGGTCAGGACATCATACCCAGGGTCGCTCGATGGTCAAACAATCATCCTAACTATTAAAAATATTCTGTGCTAACTACTCACCATAATTACCCAGTATAGCTCTGTAATGGTCCCAGCGACAGCCTCCTTGCAGGATGTGACTGAAATCCTACAATCTTGAACCTTATGGATTCTGAACCTTATACACGAGGTTCTCAGAGGTCGTGTTCCTTTAGGTGAGCATGGAAAACTAGCACTTACGACGGTCATCTTTTAAGGTTGCTGGCCCTATATCAGAAAGTAATTATACTTCAGGTGAGAGAGAGAGAGAGAGAGAGAGAGAGAGAGAGAGAGAGAGAGAGAGAGAGAGAGAGAGAGAGAGAGAGAGAGAGAGAGAGAGAGAGAGAGAGAGAGAGAGAGAGAGAGAGAGAGAGAGTCGCCAGGGACCATCAGTCTGTAGTGTGGGAAGGACTAGGTGGGTGCAAGTGGGTGAAATATCCCTATAAGTGGGCAAGGGGTAGTTGCAGGTGGATGAAGGTCAATGTAAGTGGGTAGGATAGTTGTAGGTGGGTGGGAATAGTCATAGGTGGGTTAATGAAGCATTATTTACTATAAGACAAAAGAAATAAGCGTCAGGTCAACCTGCGCTGTGTGAACACACATGGAATCTTGTACTCAAAATGTCTCATAAGTATTGCATGATCTTGTGTGAGCCAGGTAGTAATGTGAGCCCCACGTACTGTTCTTGTGTACAGTATCAAATATAATTACAAAATCTCATTTTGATCTGTTACATATCTTTGCATTACATTTTTTTTGAAATTACAACATTTTTCCCAACCTTTCCACTGACGTTTTAGTAAAAACTTTATTAATGAGCGTTCGCTTTGCTTTGATCTTATGTTAGTTATCTCTTCTTGTAAAGTCTCATTACATATAAAAGTTACATTTATGTTACATTAGCAGAGGTTAGCAGAGCGAGCTGGGGGGGGGAAGTGACTCACCACGAAAGTTCACTCTAGTAAGAGGGAAATTATGAATCCTAATTATCATATGTCATATTATTATCATCATATGTCATATTATTATTATTATTATTATTATCATTATCATTATTATTATTATCTTTACAGAAAGATGATATATCTCTTTTGTACTCTGGAGAACTGTTATATAATTACTCATGTACAGCTATCTCTACCATTGTTGTGAACTGTCACTCTGTCTCATTTGTCATATATATATATATATTATATATATATATATATATATATATATATATATATTATATATATATATATATATATATATATATATATATATATATATATATTATATATATAATATATATATATATATATATATATATATATATATATATATATATATATATATATATATATATAGTATATATCATAAGGTTTCCACTAACGGTGAGACACTTGAGATAATAAACGTCTCTACCAGAATAACAAACTCTCATCACAGAGGCGAGAGAGAGAGAGAGAGAGAGAGAGAGAGAGAGAGAGAGAGAGAGAGAGAGAGAGAGAGAGAGAGAGAGAGAGAGAGAGAGAGAGAGAGAGAGAGAGAGAGAGAGAGAGAGACGACACTCAAGTCATTCCCAGGCTTCTCCCCCCCCCAAAAAAAAAGTGGTGATCCGTGAGCCAGAATATGACACAACTAATCTCTTCCTACTGTAACCTGGTGATTAAGGGGCTACATGGGTCATAGTGAAGTTATCTCTCTCTCTCTCTCTCTCTCTCTCTCTCTCTCTCTCTCTCTCTCTCTCTCTCTCTCTCTCTCTCTCTCTCTCTCTCTCTCTCTCAAACTGGAAAACATGGTTTAGAATATTATAATTCATTTTTTTTCCATTTCCATCAGTAGTTGATGACGTATGACCAATACATCGTCATTCACAAGAACTGGTTTTCACCATATATAATTCCACTTAAACAGCAAAAGTCACACAATGTGGTCGCCGGTAATGGTAGATCCAAATTAATCTTTTCCTTACTTTAAGCTGGACAGACACAGCTTTGTAATGAAAGTCAAAATGTAATGGATGTGTACAGTTTGCAGCTGTCCTAACTCAGATGGAATTACCAATAACATTTCTAATAATCATCAGATTGTTAACATTATTATCAGCACTATGGTGTACTGCAGTAGAGGCTATGATTGTATGACAAGATTTTATGATACGATTTTCCCTTCGTTTTATCCTACTATATTCCAGGCAGGCGTACTTGAAAACTGCACAGATTTGCTTCAGCTTATCTTCCTGCTGGTTGTTGTTGTTGTTGTTGTTGTTGTTGTTGTTGTAGGGGGGTTGGTGGAGGGTAGGGGAGCCTTGTGATAAGTCCATTCTTACTTTATCCATTGTGATATTAAACCAATTCCAAGCCATACAGGGGACACCGACCATCTACCATATAAAGAAATATCTGTCGACCAATAAAATGAATTTTAAAGATGTAAATTTTGAGTTTGTTGTCATAACTCATTCCTGTAATGTGTATCATTGTAAACAATGGAAGACAAGGAATATAACAACTACAGAAGACGGTAGGAGGAAGGAAGGATCTTAAATGGGATTACATCGTCCTGTTGCAGAGTTCATCAGTCGTAAAAGTTTATGAAGTATTTAAACATCTTTTAACCATGTAAAGAGAATCAAAATACTCTGAATACATTGCCAGTATCATAAATGGAATCAGAACCTAAATCAACAAAGTCTTCTGATTCCAGAACCACTGGAACAGCATCAGAGCTGGAAGAGTCTCAGAGACTAGAAGACAAAGGAATGAAAAGACAAAAGTTATGTGCTTTCATTTTCAGTTTGTTTGAGATAAACAGATGTGGTTTTCCAGGGAAAGTGTTGGCATTATCTGCAGTGTTGGAAACCTCTATGACACCGAACTGCTGACAACATTCCTTAAAGGAAGACTAGATGTTGGCAGAGATATCAAAACAGAGGGATGAAAGTGTGTGTGTGTGTGTGTGTGTGTGTGTGTGTGTGTGTGTGTGTGTGTGTGTGTGTGTGTGTGTGTGCACATACATCATGGTGCGTGAAGGGCCCCATTTACCACAGACATGCCAGGAGACTAACTGAAGTAATGGTAGAGGCAGTTTCTGATGTACAAATATATAGTCAAGTTGACGAGGAAATAAAAAGGAACACATTGTCGAGGTGAGATGTGTCTTGGAGAGAGATAGTGATGGTGTCTGGCGCCATGTTGGAGAGATATGCAAGGATTCACTATAGGATATTTGTGTGGGTTTCTGAGAGACAATGTGGGTTTCTAAAACTGGTGGAGAGACAATGTGAGTCTCTATAACAATGGTTTAGAAAAGATTGAAGAGACAAAGAATAATGAGACAAGTGTTTACGAGGGAGACTGTGTGTGTAGTGAGAGATGATAAATGTTATTAGAGATAGTTCAATACAGAGTGCAGAGCTGTGAGATAGTTCACCTACAGCAGAAGAGACGGTGGAGAGACTGCAGAAGAGAATGTTGGTATAGCGGGAGACTATGGCTATAGCAAGAGATATTATGTATATAGAAGTAGCTAATATGACTGAGGGAAGAGATGTGGCCAAGGAAAATAATGATATTATCAACAACTGTTTCCAACTAACGTTACCATCTCCTACCACACACACACAGACACACACACACACACACACACACACACACACACACACACACACACACAGACACACACACACACACACACACACACCCACACACACACACACACACACCACACACACACACCCACACACACACACACACATGTATCGTGTAGCAGACTCTGTACATGATGGCCAGCTTAACATGGTGACAGATGCACACCACACAATGTATACTGATGCTTGCCACACTTACTTAATGTTACCCACCCACCCTGGGGCCCACCTATAAATAAACACCCGCCCTACAAAGCTAAAAGCTTCTGGAGTAGCTTAGAAAGCTATACGAGGGGAGTGAAGTGTGTGGGGTGATATACATCCCAGTGTATAATGGTTGTAGTGAAGTAGGAAGCCACGTTAGTGCGTGTTGTTGACTGTATTATTGTTGTGTTGTATGGGAAGGGAGCCATCCTGGGGGGGGGGGGGGGGGGGGAGGCGTGTTGGGGAGGAGGGTGATGGTGGGGAGGAGTGTTGGGGAGGAGGGTGATGGTGGGGAGGCGTGTTGGGGAGGATGGTGATGGTGGGGAGGCGTGTTGGGGAGGATGGTGATGGTGGGGAGGAGTGACTGCTGAAGATGGTGATGGTGGGGAGGAGTGACTGCTGTTGTATCGGGAAGATGGGGCGCGTTAGTGGTCGATGGGGAGATTGTGGCAGGTATTATGGGAAGATAGGAAGCTTAGTGCAGTATAAAGAGGTTGGAGGAGTGCGCTGGGGAGATGGGGAGATTAACACTGGAAGATGGGAGTTAGGGAGGAGAATGAGGGTGCTTACTATTGAAGGAGGAGCAGGATGAGAACGGAGGAGGTGGGCTGGGAAGTGAGCGCTGGTGAAGTGATAAGAAATGAAGTGATGAAAATCATGTATAGAGAGAGGGAAAGAGATAGTATAATATCTATGTAAGATGGAGAGATAATTGTACAGAGATAAGAGATAATTAAGATAGCACTTACAATGTTGCCATAACAGATATATGAACAAGAGAACACAACATAGATAGGGAAAGAGAAGGGGAATATAGTGCTATACACAAACAGAGAGGCAAAGTTATCAAACAAAGATAGAGATAATT
>NC_092228.1:38948530-38951030 GCF_036320965.1 Panulirus ornatus | reverse complement strand
ACTGTATTCTACGTTGTCTGGTATGTAAATCATTTACGATTTACCATCAAGGATTTTCCACATTTGCGTTTTTGTCTCATGTTTACACAAGATATAGATAATGATATGATTATCAAATCGGGAGAAAAATAGGATTTTACGGTAATTAAATCGGATGATATATTTTCCCGATATCAAAGAGATATCGGGAGGAGAGTTGGTTTTATTGCCTCAATATTACCGATAAATTATTTCTTGATGATATAGTGTGTTTGTCTCCATTATTACGAATACTTATCTCTCAAAAAATATTTACTAGTATACAAACCACATCTCCAGTGTACTCTCGCTTCATACTTCAGTACTGAAGGTTCCTGCCCTGGGAACGTACACACAGTCTGCCCTGGGAACGTACACACAGTCTGCCCTGGGAACGTACACACAGTCTGCCCTGGGAACGTACACACACTCTGCCCTGGGAACGTACACACAGTCTGCCCTGGGAACGTACACAGAGTCTGCCCTGGGAACGTACACACAGTCTGCCCTGGGAACGTACACACACTCTGCCCTGGGAACGTACACACAGTCTGCCCTGGGAACGTACACAGAGTCTGCCCTGGGAACGTACACACAGTCTGCCCTGGGAACGTACACACAGTCTGCCCTGGGAACGTACACACAGTCTGCCCTGGGAACGTACACAGAGTCTGCCCTGGTAACGTACACACAGTCTGCCCTGGGAACGTACACAGTCTGCCCTGGGAACGTACACACAGTCTGCCCTGGGAACGTACACAGAGTCTGCCCTGGGAACGTACACACAGTCTGCCCTGGGAACGTACACACACTCTGCCCTGGGAACGTACACACAGTCTGCCCTGGGAACGTACACACAGTCTGCCCTGGGAACGTACCCTGGACGCAACCTAACCAGGGAGGTTGGCGGTGTGAGTCTCGTGTTATCGCTCACCTGACGTTTGCTTGACAAATAGGCTTGCGTCTGGTGGTGGAAAATGTACCTCGGCTTCACCCCCCCCCACCCCCTCTCTCTCTCTCTCTCTCTCTCTCTCTCTCTCTCTCTCTCTCTCTCTCTCTCTCTCTCTCTCTCTCTCTCTCTCTCCACCCCCGGCCCATGCCCCACCCTGTACAGAGGCATTGTGGGAGATATGTATACCGTAAAACATTTTCTTCCATGCGTCCCGTGTTCAACCTTATCTTAAGGGAGCATAAGAGCGAAGTAGAAGGCTGGGAGGAAGTGTCATAGAGGCGTGAGGACGAAGTGGAGGAAACAAGTTGAGTGAAATGCGATTTTATCCACAGGTTTTGTGTCGTTGTCTGGACAGTGTAGAAAATGGGAGGTGGAATGGCGAAACGTGGGGATATGGGGTGTAAATGGGTATATGGGGTTTACAAGAAGACATTAGTGGAAAATGGGGTAACGTACTGATATGAAACCATTGGTCAGAATATGAGTGAAGGGAGAACAAAAAACGAGCAGAGAAAAATGGGAATTGGGTTGGACTGATAAGAATGATAAGAGTGACAGAGAGAAGACAAGTGTTTAAGAGAATGTGATAAGAATGATTAATGTAAGATATGTACAGAAAGATGATCTACATTAAGATAATGGAGGATCAATCATAGAAAATAGAATTGTTGTCATCAAAGAATATCCAGATGTAACAGATGGAGTGGAATCAATCATTTAGTGATAACAAAGTGGTTGTGGTGACTGGAGAAACATTATACAAGCTCCATCATCAATCATTCTGTGTCCATCAACTATCTTCCGCGGTAGAAGGGAAAGAAAACGGATCCTGGGGTGACTGATGAATGGTGGTGTCATGGCTTATCCAACAACATGGATATAAAGTCTATAAATGATGGTAATAAACGAAGATATTGATCCTTCATCTCCTCATAAAAGTAATTTGAGGTTGTTAGCGAGGCTAATGGTCGTATCTTTCATTATTAGTAATTCTGTTCTCCTATTGGTTGATTCATGACTCAAATTTGAGTCGAGATGCTTGAAGTGACTAAGTTACAACATATCATATATGGCCATATTTACGAATTTTGAAAGTATATATAGTCTCGTATTGCATCATTCACTGACGTCACAGGATCCGGGACCCAGTCGGCGCTAACTTGCTAACTTGCTAACTTGCTAACTTGCTAACTTGCTAACTTGCTAACTTGCTCAACACGCTGCATAGCGCCACCAGGAAGTGCACAGCAGCAGCTAACTTGAGCAACTATCGTTACATCGAAACACTGGCCTCTCAGAGGAAACGTTAAGGTGGTTTAGTAAGTACAGGAGACTTAACGAGAATTATACTTCCCACGTAGAGAGAGAGAGAGAGAGAGAGAGAGAGAGAGAGAGAGAGAGAGAGAGAGAGAGAGAGAGAGAGAGAGAGAGAGAGAGAGAGAGAGAGAGAGAGAGAGAGAGAGAGAGAGAGAGAGAGAGAGAGAGAGAGAGAGAGAGAAGCCACATTTCTTCCTTACGTCTTCCTGACAA
>NC_092228.1:38923530-38943530 GCF_036320965.1 Panulirus ornatus | reverse complement strand
ATAAAATACCTTCCTGTTATTTTGTTCCTCTCTTCTGTGTTTGTTTGTGTACTGTATGACTGTAGTGTATGAATGTATGTATATGCTTTTCGTGTGTCTATGTAACATGAATTGTCCTGTATGTATTCATGTACGACTGTATGTATGTATTCATGTACGACTGTCTGTATGTATTCATATACGACTGTCTGCATGAATTCATGTACGACTGTCTGTATGTATTCATATACGACTGTCTGCATGTATTCATGTACGACTGTCTGTATGTATTCATGTGTGCGTCTCAACACATACAGAAGCAGTGTTGTCATCCTCAGGCCTCGCTAGCCTTGCCCCTGGGCTCAGTAAGCGGATATCACCGTGTGGCAATTCACCTGTGATGGCAACGCTGATTGGTCGCTGGTCCTTTTGGTCTGGCGTTGCCAAGTGTGGGAGAGGCGAGGGAATGTTCCCTCATGTGAGCAGGTCAGATCCTGGTGTGTAGCGCTGTACTTGAGTAGCAATGACGACCAGCTGGTGTTCAGATAGATAGTTAAACGAATAGATGAGGAGATGAAAGATATAGATACATATCTAGATAGACAGAAAAGGAAAACAGATATCTGGGTAATATTGGAAAAGATATATATTATGGTATCAAGGAAAGAATGAGTCTGATATGAATGATCTTTTCCTGTTTTCCTCCAAATGAATGACGAGGTTTGTTTACAAGCTCAGGTAAATACTTCTGAGTAAGGCATCCAATCTACAACGTACTGGACATGAATAACAGGAAAAACTTATACAGTTATGATCTTAAGAACTGTAGTAAGTCAATATTGCATCCTCTTGTAAGACTTCGTGCAAGAGGAAAACCCTGTCTGGCAACCGAGCCGCTGTAAACATCACAAACACCACCATTGCTTCCCAGAGCAGCCTCTCCTCCCACTAAGTTTCTCCAATATTTCTCTGTGTGGTAATTCCGTGTCGTACAGACGACCGACATCCACTGATTTATACGGATGTTCCCGCACTTTCTCAGCAGGATTACCGTGGATGCTCCAGGCCACGCTAGACCTGGGTACCAGAAGATGTGGAATATAACGAACGTTTACGTAAGACGTTGTCCTCATGATGGCGGGATATAGTGAATATCTTAGGGTCGCATTGTGGCTATTCTTCTCCATCTCTCTCTCTCTCTCTCTCTCTCTCTCTCTCTCTCTCTCTCTCTCTCTCTCTCTCTCTCTCTCTCTCTCTCTCTCTCTCTCTCTCTCTCTCTCTCTCTCCCTCACCGTACTATTCTCGCTCGCCAACTTTTATAATTAATCTACTACTTTAAAAACTTCCTCAGTAATGATTTTCCTAAAGGTGTTGGGAGCCGCTTCTACCCCGTCACAGGCACAGTCCACCGTGACGCAGGGTGACGGGATGTGACACAGTAACACAGCGTAACACGGTAGGTCACAAGAGGTCAAGCAACGTGACCTGGGGTCGTTCCTATTCGCAAGGAAGTGAGAGGTAGTCCTTGAGGATGTTGGTCAGGTCATCTTCCAGTTTGACCCTCAGTGACTCTAGGTCACACCAGACTGAATGACGACCTGGCAGGACCTGTGAACAGGTCGTACCCAGACCTGGGCTCAGCACAGGTCACACCACGGTTGTCGTGGTGGGACCTGCCACTAGACCTGGTGGGGACCGTGTGGTCCAGCTGGGGTGATGACCTGTACACACCTGACGCCAGGTCTTACAACACTGAGTCCTCCTGGTCCCGCGCACGACCCCCCCCCCCCCCCCCCCCCGCCAGACTCACCACCTCAAGGATTTCTCAAGTGGGGGAGCGGAAGGTGGCACCACTGGGAAACGAGGACACTTGGAGGGATGTAGTGGCTGGGGGAGGGTGATGGGGAGGGAAGGAATGCGAGGGAGGGTGATGGAGTGTGAGGGAGGATGATGGAGTGAGAGAAAGAGAACTGGGATGTGAGAGAGTGTGATGGTGTGTGTGAGAGTTATATGGTGTGTGGGAGTGATAGTGTGTACGGGAGAGTGATGGGGCGTAAGGGAGAGTGATGCGGTGGAGAGAGAGAGAGAGAGAGAGAGAGAGAGAGAGAGAGAGAGAGAGAGAGAGAGAGAGAGAGAGAGAGAGAGAGAGAGAGAGAGAGAGAGAGAGAGAGAGAGAGAGAGAGAGAGAGAGAGAGAGAGAGAGAGAGAGAGAGACAGAGAGAGAGAGACAGAGAGAGAGCACGAAAATAAGTTTCAATTACCAGTCATCAAGGTCACTGAGAGTGTAGCCCTCACACTGCCTCCCACCTCACTCCCACACACACACACACACACACACACACACACACACACACACACACACACACACACACACACAGTCACAGCCCCTGCGCCTCTCACTACACTTGGGTAACCCAGATCATATTTTCCATCTGAGTTGTCACACTGAAGTAAAGATCGTTCAGGGCGTGGTAAGGCGAGGCATGTGGGCGTGGTGAGGCGAGGCAGGCGGGCGTGGGAAGGCGAGGCAGGCGGGCGTAGTAAAGCGAGGCAGGCGGGCGTGGTAAAGCGAGGCAGGCGGGCGGGCGTGTTATGGACTGTTTCCCCTTAACCTTACCACGCCCCCCATGACATAGACACATGGACTCCCAGACACAGCCACGCCCCCTAACCACGCCCTGAGGATGCCTCATCTCACTACGCCCCTGAGCGAGGGAAGCCCTTCTGACGGGTGCACAGAGAGGCTCTTGATCCATTAATATAGTCACAAGTGGGATGAATGAGTTGACCTCTTAATTACAGTAACTAACTACCCTAAACGAGAAGACCTCTTGATTATGGCACAATAGCAGGAGGATTGGGGGGGGGGGGAACCATGGTTAGTTGGGGGGGGGGAACCATGGTTAGTTGGGGGGGGGGGGAACCATGGTTAGTTGTGGGGGAGGTAACCATGGTTAGTTGGGGGGGA
Organism: Panulirus ornatus; assembly: GCF_036320965.1. Lineage (NCBI taxonomy): Eukaryota > Metazoa > Arthropoda > Malacostraca > Decapoda > Palinuridae > Panulirus > Panulirus ornatus. Next base: position 38,940,583 of record NC_092228.1, on the reverse strand, counting down.
GGTGACCATGGTTAGTTGGGGGGGAGGTAACCATGGTTAGTTGGGGGGGGGAATCATGGTTAGTTGGGGGGTGGGGGAGGGTCAACAGTGATACCTTAATCTCCTGGGTGACCCTGGAGACCGGACGTGACGTCCTAGGTCGCCCTCTTTGACCCTCACCCGAGTTGAAGGTGTGTTGAGCAGGTCAGACAGCGTAGGGCGTGGTGAAGCCCTGGTCTGGTCTGGTATAGACTCGACCAACACAGTGAAACAAGCTTCGAACTCGTTCAGAGGAGTCGTTAGGCATCCATTACTCGCCAGGCTTGTTCCTTTGACTCTCCGAACATCCAATCTATTGGTTCAGTTGCATTTGATTATTTTGAATATTGATTCACTCGCCTTTGCACACAGCAACAGCCTGGCTCAGGAGATTGAATGAATCAGAGAGATTTGCTTTTTGCCACTTTAGATTCACTGGAATTGAATTTTACTTTCGTCTATGGATATTTCCAGACCCAGTGGATGGGTCTCCCTCAACTGACATTACCCAAGTGTCTTACCTTCAGTGTAGATCCTGCTGTGGAAGTACTGATCACATGTTCTAACCACTGCCTCTCATCATCAGTGGAGGTACTGATCACATGTTCTAACCACTGCCTCTCATCATCAGCTGTAGAGAAACTGCTCAAAATGAAGCAGATTCAAACGCAAATATTCAAGGATTCATAAGTACCAGGAAAGTGAATAACACAAGGCAAATAAGACCTTTAGGTAAACAAGAAATGTGTTTCACAAAGAGAAGACTGAGGCTTCATCACCCTGGCTCACTACAGCTAGACTCACTCGCTTACAGCGGTACGACCCTCGAGTACGTGGTACGACCCTTGAGCACGACGAGTACGATCCATGGGCAGGATACTCTAGCCTTTCATACGGGTGAGGTGAAATGTCGTACCGTTGTAATCAAGGGTCGTTCCGTCGTGTTCAAGGGTCGTACCGTCGTGTTCAAGGGTCGTACCGTCGTGTTCAAGGGTCGTACCGTCGTGTTCAAGAGTCGTGACATTGTGTTCATGGAGTCCAACCTTATGTTGTCATTCATCCCTCACATGTACCCCTCCTGCCACTCATGGTTCACGTGTGCTCTCATGACTCACATGTCTTCACCTGGGCCAGTCATCACACTGGGGCGCCATTCATCGTGGGAGACATTCAGGTCGCTCCCAGATGAGGCATGGGTTGCGTCTTGTGTGAAGAAACTGCAATATTTTTTGCCCTCTTGCATTCAGTCCAGTGAATGAGGACACGGATTCTGCAGTCTCTCTTTTTACTTCTCTCTCTCTCTCTCTCTCTCTCTCTCTCTCTCTCTCTCTCTCTCTCTCTCTCTCTCTCTCTCTCTCTCTCTCTCTCTCTCTCTCTCTCTCTCTCTCTCTCTCTCTCTCTCTCTCTCTCTCTCTCTCTCTCTCTCTCTCTCTCTCTCTCTCTCTCTCTCTCTCTCTCAGGTTAGGTCAAAGGCCAGGTCATCATGCACAAAGGTCGTACCGTTGCGCTCGTGTCATATAGTCGTGCTCATGGGTCGTACCGTCGTGTTCAAGGGTCATACCGTCGTATTCCACGGTTAACGTATAAGAATATCCTTCATATATTCCCAAACACAATCCTTCACAAGGACTCTCCTTTCTGAGCCATGGTCACCTCGTACATCCTTCAGGACTGTAGCGTTGTCCATCGCGCCTCCTGCACATCCTTATCGTTCGGCTTCGTCATATCCTACTGTTTATTGCCCATTCCTTGATGCACGGTCCATTTCCCTCCAGCGAACACCCCCTTCTATCACACTAACTTTGGGAAACTGTGGCCCCGAATATCGAACTTCAGAGAGCCTGCCACGCTTCATCCAGCCTTCCAGAACCCGTGAGTCGGAAAGATCCATCCAACCTTCCAGAACCGGATGGTTCCATCCAACCTTCCAGAACCGGATGGTTCCATCCAACCTTCCAGAACCGGATGGTTCCATCCAACCTTCCAGAACCGGATGGTTCCATCCAACCTTCCAGAACCGGATGGTTCCATCCAACTTTCCAGAATCCATGAGTTAGATAGCTTCACTGAACCTTCTAGAATCAGTGACTGAATAGTTCCATCGAATCTTCCAGTTCCAGTTCCAGCTTCATCCAACCTTCCAGAACCCGAGTGTCAGATTACTTCAACGACCCTTTCCACAACTCGTGAAGTGGACAGCTTTAACGAACCTCACACAACCAGTAAACCTGCACACTTCACACATCGCTGGAATGATGAAGCTAAGCTTCCAGCCTTCAGCCTCATGAGATCATCCACGGTTCCAGGCTCATCCATCGTCAACCAATACAAATTCTGAACAATCTACAACCAGACGAACTCAACATCCTGCAAACTGTTCCAGACCCGCCCACACACCTGCAGATGTTCCAGACCCGCCAACACACCTGCAGATGTTCCAGACCCGCCAACACACCTGCAGATGTTCCAGACCCGCCAACACACCTGCAGATGTTCCAGACCCGCCAACACACCTGCAGATGTTCCAGACCGGCAGATGTTCCAGACCGGCAGATGTTCCAGACCGGCAGATGTTCCAGACCGGCAGATTTAATGTCCACAAGGTTCCTCAGCCACACAGGATGCCTCATAATAACACTTCCAGCCGAGAAGCAAGTCATCAAACATTGAACTAATCCACGATCGATTAACATGATTAATATACACTTTACTGTTCGTGAAGGAAGACAATATTGTCCATCATGCTGGAAGGGTCCAATTACTCGAGCATCATCCTGGGCCAGGTATGACCCTTAACTCTCTCATTATTTCTGTAATGGACCACACTAGCAGGTGGGAATGGTACCACACCACGAGAAGGTAATGGCTAATGGTTCTGCTCTCGTTAATGGTGTGGTTAGCTGTTAAAGTAGTTTGCACACTACAACAGTTAACGAAAACCTAAAAATATAAGGATTAAACACGTTTATACATTTTGGAAAAAGATTGTAAACGAAGAAAGTTTTGCTAAGAGATGAAGTGTTACTGTACTCACGGGTACAGTTCTGAAGGATCAAGTGTTGCAAGAGTGACGGCGAAAAACTTTCGCGAGAGATAATTTGTTGCAAGAGAGATGGAGAAAGAATTTTTGCGAGAGATCAGGTGTTGCAAGAGAGACGAAGGAGTTTGCCGGAACACAAAAGCGTGGCGTGCAAAACCCCAATACCATTTGCCAAGATCCTCCCGGAAGGACGAGCTTATATAAAGGAGAAAAAGAATAAAAAGAAATAAGAATTGTGGTTCTTCCTCCTTGTAAGAGAGAGTATAAACTATATTCTTTATTACTTCATAGATGAACATGAGCGAGGAACGTTGAACGACTGCAGAACGTTTGCTGATGAAAGAGAACTCGCGAGATACGCCCCTGCAGGACCCTGTGACGTCAACAGTAAACACTCCATTATCGCGTGGGAAATCAAGATCTTTTGTTTATCCGTCGTTAATGGCGCCCTTAAGGTGGGACGAAGAAGGTGGCTGTTCGGGATAATGTTGCCCTGGTGACATATGTGATTATCGGTTGTAATTACTCGTTGTGATTACTGCTTGTGATGACACAGTATATATATAACAGAGACTTATGAACCTCAGACTGAGAATTGAGACGATTTTTCTAATATTTCATTCCACATACAAAGATGAACCCTCATATCCCTGGCCAGCCATCACATACTGATGATCACATTGATGGAAAATGTAATGAAATAAGAAAACGTGGGACTGGACGCCGCCTACAGTTACATTTTGAAAACGTGTTCAGTCATATCATTTTCCCCTGTTTATATATAACTTTTCTCCTGTACCAGAGAAACACCTTAATCAAGGCCTCTTGAAGCGGAGAAATTACTAAGGTTAAAGACCCAGCAATAGGGCAGTTAGGGCCCCCGTAGTGGGGTTAATTGGGGTAATTAACCCTCGTTAACGACCAAAGGGTTCTAACAGGCGTCATACTGTGTTAAGTGAGCCACTTTGGAGCTTACGAAGGATCCCAATAGAGGCGCTCATTATGGCCATGTTCTACGGCCAGAGCTCAATTTCCTGGCTCATAATACTGATGACCAACACATGTACAGCCGACCAGATCAACCAGACAATAATTACTGAAAAAAAAGTCCAGCATGACATATGATGGTTAATAATATAAAAGCACTAATTACAGATTCATTAACACCATTAATTACTCGGTGTTTAAGAGCTATATTGCATAACCTTGACGTCATGATCAAGGAGGATGAAATAGACCGTATGCACACCCAGCATTCGGGTCATTATTGCCTGCCTGTAGCTGTACAGGGAGGCACTTGCCTCTCAGTGTTGTTTATAAACTTGATGAAATATTCCTTAATATTCAGAATATTATTTACGTCATCTCTTCCAAATATCGGAGATACTTTAATGTAAGATAAATGTCTCTCTCTCTCTCTCTCTCTCTCTCTCTCTCTCTCTCTCTCTCTCTCTCTCTCTCTCTCTCTCTCTCTCTCTCTCTCTCTCTCTCTCTCTCTCTCTCTCTCTCTCTATCTATCTATCTATCTATCTATCTATCCAACACCTGATAATCACAGGATTTTAGATAGGTATTGTAATATTTGTTTCCAGCAGGTGGATAATGATGGTGACATACAGACCTGGACCAAAAGCCTCATTTCTGGTTGATGTAACATCAATTGCATCATCATCATCATCATTATTGTTTATGGCTAATGAACCTTTCCTCGGAGCTAGTCAAAATATTTCCATGTTTTCCCGTTCAATGGATGTATTGAAAAATAATTAATGGTCCTATGATTTTGGTGTTATCAAATCAGTGAACACAAACTTGATTTATTTTGACATGATCGAGAACTGGTGTTATGTTGTGGTGGTTCACATTACCTTGTGGTGAGAGGAGCAGTATGGTATGTGTACTGAGGAACTGCTCGGTATAACAAGGTGGTCTTAATTATATATATCTTCCTAAAAGGTGACAGAAAGGTGGATCTCCATCACATATCTATATATGGCTAACTAACACTTGATAGACGTGAGTTTTCTATCACCCATCCTATCGCTTTCTAACTCCAGTTTTGCTGTTTCTATATCATCTGAAGAAAACAATTTTCTTTTCTTACTTAAACTTTATTTATAGAAGTTTCTGATCATACAGTTTTGTGTAGACCCTTATACATTATGTCTAACCCATTGTACAGGTCAAGGGTTAAGTGTTTTATTCTACAGTTACACCAACACCTTCATCTACATGTCTGGCTCACAATGCATACACCTTCATTAGTGTAACTTAATTAGTAGTTTCCTGTGATAAATGCGTTTGCGTAGGATTTCTAATTATTGAATGATGATCTTTTAATTAATGACTTTAAATTGAGCGTGGTAATTTGTCAGTAACTATACTGCTTTACCATTTATCAAAGTAAACATTTCGTTCATATATATATATATATATATATATATATATATATATATATATATATATATATATATATATATATATATATATATATATATATATATATATATCGGCATCTTTTCCTTTCTGTCTGTCTGAACGTGTTTATCTGGTATAGAACAGAACAATGTGCAATCAGTGTTCAAAGAAAAAATAAAAACAACGTATAAAATTTTTGGAAATGACTTTCAAAAAAGAGGACATGGAACCTGGGAAATACAATGAGATTTTTCTGGCAAAATTTCAGCTTAAAACACAAGACAATGGAGCATAAAATGGATGCTCAGTAACAGATTTAAAAAAGTGAACACAAAGCGTGCGTTCTCTTTAAAGGGAGAATACAATGTGTTTCATGTGAAAACAAAGATGAAAATCCTATATTTCTCTCAACTTTGATTTCTTTAACAGCTTCTCATTTGTGGAGGAACTTGGTCTATTGTATATAGCCATCATAGTCTATCAGGTCTATTTTAGGACTTTTCTCTATTCTATGGTTGTTTATTTCATCATCTCTGTTGTCACTGCTGCTGTTGTGTACATCACATAGATGTGATTCATGTCATGTGTTTGTGTCATCATGATTCATGTACTGGAAGACTCATGTTTACATGACAGATGACGGGAGGTAACACATAACGGAAGGTTGTGTTGTGTGTGTGTGTTGTGAGGGAGTTGGTAACACATAACGGAAGGTTGTGTTGTGTCTGTGTGTTGTGAGGGAGTTGGTAACATAACGGAAGGTTGTGTTGTGTGTCTGTGTGTTATGAGGGAGTTGTTATATTGGCAGCTTGTCTAAGAACAGTTGTATTCTCTGCATTTTGTATAATAATGATGTATGACACAGACAAATACATGACCTACAAGAAGAGGTAAGGGTAATTAAATCAAGGTATTCCAGGGGAATATTAGTTTACAAAAAGACAAAGAAAAATATACGAGAAATTTATGTGAATTAAATAACACCTCAGGAAAGTTTGATATGAATACTGTCTTATAACCAGCTGGAAGTTGAGCCTGTTCTCATACCAAGCTTGAGGTTTAAGCTTATACTACTAACAAGCTTGAAAAAGATATCTATTTGCACAAGTCTGGGATTTTCTTTTGCAACAAGCTTGAGCTTAACTTTCGTATAAAGCTTGACGTTTACGGTCCCAAGCTTGAAGTTTACTTTCATATAAAGCTTAAGATATGCTTTCATAACAAGCTTGAGGGTTACCTTGTAAAGCTTGAAATTAAGCCTCAAGTCTGTTGTTCAAAAACATATGTTTCTCTGGGGTTGATGAGGCCAGCTCTGTCTGGGGAAAGTATGGGTGGGTGGTAAGATGCCTCTCACTGGGGAAGAGAGAAGAGAACAAAGAATGAGAGAGTAACAGGAAGGACTGTTGAATATTAAGACAACCAAGAGGTGCAGACACTGAAGTAGTGGGAGAACAGATGGTTGAAATAATGGGAAGGGAGGGAGTGGGAGGAAATGGTTGAAGGAAGCATAGTGGGAAGGGAGGGAGTGGGAGGAAATGGTTGAAGGAAGAGTAGCCAGAACGGAAGAGGAGAGAGGGTCGTGAGCACGGAGGCGTCCCGGAGGAGGGAGATATATGGTGGCGGGTGGGAGGTAGTGGTGCGTGGGAGGGTACTGGGGAGATGTTGGGGGTAGTGGTGCGTGGGAGGGTACTGGGGAGATGTTGGGGGTAGTGGTGCGTGGGTGGCCAGTGGGGGGAAGTGGTGGAAGGGCCCAAGAAGAGATTAGGGAACATCACAAATCACAAACAACACCAATATGAAACCACAACAACAGGAGACGTGGCAGTGATTGATGGAGGGGGAGGAAGGCTGGTGGAGGCTTCCAAATCTTTCTCTGATATTTCTCAGGTTTATACCTTCTAGATTATACACACACATACACACACACACACACACACACACACACACACACACACACACACACACACACACACACACACACACACACACACACTTGCCTCGTCATGACCCACAGGTGACTGGGTTTCTCCCCAGTGTAAGTTCTTGGCTGGGACAGACGTGGGTGAGGTCTACTCAAGAGCCCAGCAGACACTAGGACAGAGGAGGCCTCAGTGTCTCAGGTCTGGACGCTCAACTTGAGCAGGACTTGCTAAGGTTGGAGTAGTGTTCGCTACATATAACTCTGACGTGTGATGACACAGTGTTGACGAAAGTTAATGGTTGACATGTGATATGGTTGTGTGCAGCGGGAGGAGAGTGACATGAAGCAGCAACCTCGGGTGTAGTACTGTGGTGCAACGTGGTCGTGGCCCAGTGCACGGTGTCAGAACGTGGTCGGGGTAGTGGCCCAGTGCACGGTGTCAGAACGTGGTCGGGGTAGTGGCCCAGTGCACGGTGTCAGACGTGGTCGGGGTAGTGGCCCAGTGCACGGTGTAAGAAACTCAATTTCTCTTTCAATTTTCCACCGATGAGTTGGTGTTGGGACGGGCAGTAAAGGCTAAACTTCCACGTACGGTAAGGTAACAAAGAACCTTAAAGCCCTACTCTACTGCCTCCCTTATGGGCGAAAATGATGAGTGTTGTGTTAGAGGGACGAGTCTGGCCAGTTAGTGGAGTAAAGCCCTTCTTACTCTTGACTAAACTCGCTAATTTTCAGTAAATCATTTTCCATATGATGTAAATACGACCTACATTTTCTTTATCATAAATGTGTAAAGTAAAGAAACGTAAACCTACGACAAGTAATATAAAACATATGTAAATATGGGAGCAGACTCGCTCCTTGCCAATACCATGTTACAATTCTGCATTTCTGACGTTCATGTGTTGCCTATTGTGAATTTCTCTACGTTGAGGCTGGGTTGCCGGTCCCCTGCTACCCACACACACACACACACACACACACACACACACACACACACAGCAATCCCTCACTTACCGTTTTCTTTCTAGCGAATAATAATATGAAAGAATGTCACTTTTCCTCTCTTACTTTGTGATGTGAATTTGCAAGTCAGATGAACAACCGCTTCAGTAAAATGGCATTGATCTAAACACGAATTGTACACGTTTGTCTCCCACATACCCGCTTGCCACATACCCGCTTGCCACATACCCGCTTGCCACATACCCGCTTGCCACATACCCGCTTGCCACTTCCTGCAGGTTTACCTCTGCGAAAAAATCATGGTAAATTTTGAAGTCTTTTTCCTGTGTTGACTGTGTGGCACAGCAGAGTGTGTGGCACAGCAGAGTGTGTGTGTGGCACAGCAGAGTGTGTGGCACAGCAGAGTGTGTGGCACAGCAGAGTGTGTGGCACAGCAGAGTGTGTGGCACAGCAGAGTGTGTGTGTGGCACAGCAGAGTGTGTGTGTGGCACAGCAGAGTGTGTGGCACAGCAGAGTGTGTGTGTGGCACAGCAGAGTGTGTGGCACAGCAGAGTGTGTGGCACAGCAGAGTGTGTGTGTGGCACAGCAGAGTGTGTGTGTGGCACAGCAGAGTGTGTGTGTGGCACAGCAGAGTGTGTGTGTGGCACAGCAGAGTGTGTGTGTGGCACAGCAGAGTGTGTGTGTGGCACAGCAGAGTGTGTGGCACAGCAGAGTGTGTGTGTGGCACAGCAGAGTGTGTGTGTGGCACAGCAGAGTGTGTGGCACAGCAGAGTGTGTGTGTGGCACAGCAGAGTGTGTGTGTGGCACAGCAGAGTGTGTGGCACAGCAGAGTGTGTGGCACAGCAGAGTGTGTGTGTGGCACAGCAGAGTGTGTGTGTGGCACAGCAGAGTGTGTATGTGGCACAGCAGAGTGTGTGTGTGGCACAGCAGAGTGTGTGTGTGGCACAGCATATTCCAAGATGTAATATATTCGTGGTTCTCTCGACCAGAAAACAATTTAAGATAATTTCACAATGTCTTTGAGATTTCCTGAAGCATTACAGAATGTCATTTTGTTATTAGTTATGATAACAAACTGCATGAAAACATGTGGCTTAAGTTATTCATAATGAATATATCTGGTGGATGTGGCGCCTATACCGGCTATATATGGTGGATGTGGCGCCTATACCGGCTATATATGGTGGATGTGGCGCCTATACCGGCTATATCCAGTCTAGTTTTATATGATACAAAGTTTATATGTAAAAGTTTTAGGTACTGCACTAAGAACATTCTCTCTCTCTCTCTCTCTCTCTCTCTCTCTCTCTCTCTCTCTCTCTCTCTCTCTCTCTCTCTCTCTCTCTCTCTCTCATATATGTATATCATATATATGGACCAGTAACGTGGGCCAGTGTGGACCAGTAACCTGGGCCAGTGTGGACCAGGAGGCTGGCCAACATGGACGACTCACACGCCCAAGTTAACAACATCTACATATGCAGATTGACCAGATTTCGTGAGCTTAATGTGGTTGCAAGATGGAGTGGAAGATCACGTGACGCCAGACAGCAGGTGCTCAAGATGACGACGAGATGTGACGCTCAGAGAGAGAGAGAGAGAGAGAGAGAGAGAGAGAGAGAGAGAGAGAGAGAGAGAGAGAGAGAGAGAGAGAGAGAGAGAGAGAGAGAGAGTGTAGGAACCTGCTCATCTGTCAGAAACACAACGCCCCCTCCCTCCCCCCCCTTCCACCTCCTTCCCTCCTACACAAAGCCTTTGATCGTGTATCACAACAGACGAAAATATAGCACACACACACACACACACACACACACACACACACACACACACACACGCACACACACACACACACACACACACACACACACACACACACACACACACACACACACACACACACACACACACACACACACACACACACACACCCTGGAAGATATAGTAGAACAAGAAAAAGAAACACATCTCGTCATTTTCACCCGGATTTAATGAGGCAATTATTTTCACACCAGATTATCTTTACCTGGTACCATGATGCAGAGCTCCCACCTGGTTACCAGTCTTACCTTGTGTCTGGTCTGTACACAGGTCTGAGGAGTAGGGGGGAGGTACCACGGGTCTGGGGTAGTGTAGGTACCCAGCTGGGGAGGTACCACGGATCCCAGTACCTCATCATATTACCCTAACAACATCGTTCTGTGCATCACTTCCTCCATCTTGCCTCATCCCACCTCAGCCCTCACAATCCCACCTCACAATCCCACATCACAACCCCCTCATCCAGCCTACAATTTCCATCCCACACTTCACAAAGCGAGACGCAACTTTTAATGGTTCAGTCATCCGGATGATCCAGTCCTCAGTTATCTTTACCTCGTCTCCTCGTCTGTGTTTCTGTCTGTGTGTTGGTCTATGTACGTGTCTGGGAAGTGTCTGTGTGTTGGTCTATGTACGTGTCTGGGAAGTGTCTGTGGGACCTTACGAAGGATGTGTCTGGATGTTGTACCTCACCGTCTGTCTGTCTGTCTGTCTGTCAACAAGACAGGACAGGAGGAAGTAAGGAAAGGAGGTTCAGAAATAAGATAGTTTCTTAAAGCTTGGCAGAGAGAGAGAGAGAGAGAGAGAGAGAGAGAGAGAGAGAGAGAGAGAGATGAATGGTTATGTATGAGAAAGATGTTGATAGCAAGACTCTGAAGATTACATTGATGGAAAAGACGAAGAAAATAGACAATGGAACAGAAAGAGAAAGATGAGCAGAGTTGCAAGAGGAAAGAATGGTGGAACAGAAAGAGAAATTCTTTTTTAACTAAGGAATAAGAAAAAGAGAGTGAGAAAAAGAAAGACAGTGAGAGAGGGAGAGAAAGAATATAAAGAAAGAGAATATAAAGAAAGGAGGAAGAGTGAGTTATGTGTCTTCAAAGAACACATTAAGACGCGAAGTGGATTTAAGAAATGGCACAAAAAGTGTTTTTCAGGACGATATAAATACATTTGGCCAGTGATCTTATTTTCTCTTGATAACAAAAGAATGTGTTCGTCTGAAATACTTCAGTTTAATGTGATTCTCTGAGCCAGATATTGTGCATGGCTGTAGACGTATGGCTGTGTGTGTATAATTGTGTAACTGTGGTTGTGTGAGCCTGGTTGTGTAAGTGTGTTTGTGTGGGCCTCCTTGTGTGGGTTTGGTTGTCTGAGCCTGGTTGTGTAAGTGTGTTTGTGTGGGCCTCCTTGTGTGGGCCTGGTTGTATGGGCCTGGTTGTGTAAGTGTGGTTGTGTGGGCCTCCTTGTGTGGGCCTGGTTGTGTAAGCGTGGTTGTGTGGGCCTGGTTGTATGGGCCTGGTAGTGTAAGTGTGGGACTGGTTGTGGCAGGACAGGTGACCAGTTCGTCCCTGGACCCAGTTCATCACCACATGTGTTGTTGGAGAGGATTTCAGTGTTACCAGTACACGACAGACCGTCTGTTGTAGTGGCAGGAAACTTAGGTTGTGGTTGTGATGGACGTCTGTTGATATTGCTGTCTAATATTACGACAACAAGTACTATGAGAATTTCTATGAATAACTATAGATAGTTAGTCATTTCTATATTGTTAAACCACCAAAATGGACCACCTAAATCAACAAATCATCAAGTCACAAACACAATAAAAAATAGTCTTGGTTCGGTCCTCTCTCTCTCTCTCTCTCTCTCTCTCTCTCTCTCTCTCTCTCTCTCTCTCTCTCTCTCTCTCTCTCTCTCTCTCTCTCTCTCTCTCTCTCTCTCTCATCTTTAAGAACAAAGACGTAACAACTGACTACTCTATGATCACACCTGTATATATATATGTTTACATTCTGATTATTGACATATCATAACCCGGTAATAAGACTGGAATCATTGAGAACAGGTCATGAAGAAATGTTTGATCATTTACAGAAAATGATAATTCGAAGTCTTCCAGGAGAGTGAACAAGCTGGGTGCCTGCTTGTTACAAGGGGACGGCAGTTCATTACTGGCGAACGACCTTGTTGGGCAACTTCAACCCAAGTTGCCCTTAACTTGAACCTTATTATCACGGGACTTGGACAAGACTTTCTCCTATGATCACACCAAGTCTGATTTGTTCGCCAGCTGAGATGGAGGGAGAAAATATATATATATAAGCTTTGTTTCTTGCCTCTCTCTCTCTCTCTCTCTCTCTCTCTCTCTCTCTCTCTCTCTCTCTCTCTCTCTCTCTCTCTCTCTCTCTCTCTCTCTCTCTCTCTCTCTCTCTCTCTCACACCAAGGTCACAGGAGGGAGGTCGTCAATAATTGATGACATAAAGAGTGATGAGCCAGCTTCGTCACTTCCCAGACCTACACAACCTCCAGGCTCTTCCTGTGTCTCCAGTGATGGACCGGTGGAACGGTCTGGTCTCTCCAGTGATGGACCGGTGGACCGGTCTGGTCTCTCCAGTGATGGACCGGTGGACCGGTCTGGTCTCTCCAGTGATGGACCGGTGGACCGGTCTGGTCTCTCGCCATATGGACCACAAAGTAACTGAGACTACGTGTTTACCTAAGAAATACCAGTAAACAAACACACTACACTTTCTTTTTCAAATATTCATTTGTATGTAAATATGCAAAGAAATAAACAACATGTACATGAAATATTAATGAAAAAATATATATCTGTGCAATCATATATATATATATATATATATATATATATATATATATATATATATATATATATATATATATATATATATATATATATATATATATATACATATATATATATATATATATATATGTATATATATATATATGTATATATATATATATATATATATATATATATATATATATATATATATATATATATATATATATATATATATATATATATATATATATATATATATATATATATATATATATATATATATATACATATAAAACACACACACACACGCATACACCCACAAGCCATTTTCTTTGACAAATATTTATCAATAAATTTCTCTGGTAAAGTGTAGTAGTGAGAGAACGCTGGGTAGTCCTGTGAGAAAGAGAAAGATTGATAGAGAGAGAAAGAAAGAGAAAAAGAAAGAGAGAGGGGGAGGACTTTTCACTGTCATTTCCCACGAGATATGTGAGCCACGTCAGCTGTGTGCTGTGGTCCCGCCTCTCGTTTTCCTCTATTTGTTACAAAGTGAAATTTTGCATACGTAATGAGGGCAGAGTGTGAGACATTATAATTGTAGACGAAAACTGCTTTTGTGTTTAATTGTCGTCCAGGACACGGGACTGTCAAGACCAGAGCGTTAATTGCTCAGCATTTCACGACAGATAATTTACCATTTACTTAAATGAATTATCTAAGGTTTAGCAAATGTGTTTTTAACGTGTTGGCAAAATGTCTCAGCTAATGACCATTAGTTCGTAATTGCCCTTCAGAAACAAGAATATACACTTTTGGACGTTGAATCAATTATAAGTGTTTTATAAATGTTGCTCTAACTTACTATGGTAAGACAGGAGGTCAACAATGGTTAAGTGCAAGATAACCATTGATGTAAACATGTGTGTTGATCAACGTGTGTCTCTACCCCTGTACTGTCAGAGCCACTAGAGGAACAAGGATGATTAATGGGAAGTATACGACACCAACTTAGCCCGGAGGCCTTGTAATTAACTTAATTAACATCAACGTTAAAGAATATTAACCTGAATATTGGCAGACGAGAAGCGAAGGATGACACGGGGTTACAAGTGGAAACTAATTAGCATACAGAATCCGATCCCAGCCCATCATTTTGTAAGTACTTAATGGTACTTAACCACTTATTTACTAAGCCCATAAGTATCTCACAGCACTTAATACTTACAGTTTATCTTTTTATTCGGTAAGTTCTATCACTTACTTCAAGGATATTGAAAATTAAGAATTTGGGTCTTACATAAGGTAGACCTTGACCCTCGTTGTATATAGACAAGGACTCAGGTCAAAGTTCAAGTGACTGCTGATGACCTTGCCTGAAGGAGGTAACAACCCAGGTCACAGGTCAGCTATAGTGAGAATGGTGACGTAATAATCAAGTCTTTAATGTCTTCCTCCGACAGAAATGTGAGGTTTTAGGAGGTCAGGAAAACAGCGTCATGCAACACTAAAGTCAGGCGGTGAACACGACGCGCAAACCACCACTGTTATCATACGATAACCTTGTTACAAGTACTCTCAGGGAGGCAGCCTCTCTCTCTCTCTCTCTCTCTCTCTCTCTCTCTCTCTCTCTCTCTCTCTCTCTCTCTCTCTCTCTCTCTCTCTCTCTCTCTCTCTCTCTCTCTCTCTCTCTCATTCATCTTCTTTTTCAATCTCTCGTCTCTCCCCCAGTCTCTCAGGTTCCCAGAGAACTGCTCAATATTTCTTGGACAATTTAGCGTATGCAAATGAGACGAGAGTGACAGTGGGGAGAGAATTTCTTCACACACTCAGGATATAATTCTTTTGCCTCAATAAAAGACAAGAATAAATGTCTCGTCCACAAGGTCCAAATGCTCACCTTGGGTAAGGCATTTATCGCCTCAACAACTGGAATAATTGTAAGGTTAAGATATTGAGGCCAACTGATAGATTTAGTTATGTATTTTCCCTTAGTAAACCTTTTGGTTTAATCTTAAGTTAATTTTTGGCAAGATTTTGAGAAAATGACTGAACGATATGGAACTAACTTAACTGCCTGGGTGAAGCATGGTGTTTGTTTCTCGTGAAATCTTGAGTTGAATTTTGGTCAGACCCGCTAGGAGGAACTCAAAGTTGATTAATCCTGCTTCTATAACCCAACCTTTGCTGTTTCAGACCTATCTTCGTAATACTTTACTGTTGTATTACCTGAAATAAATGATTTATACATCAGTAAACTGCAAATAAAATTCCCTTATGTTTCTCTCTCATCCAAAACAAAACAAACTAATCTTTTCCATGAACACTAAATACATTTGATGTTACAATATTTGTTTGGGATTTCTGTAAATCCAGAGATTAAAATCAAATGATAAATCCTTGTAATTCCCTTCAGTGGAGATGGTCATGGTGAGTTCTGTGGTAACATTGCTCAGCCTCTCAATGTAATCTGAAGAATCAAGAGATGAAAAATAATTTTACGTCTTCTTCTGAGGATCTGTAATTACCTTAATGTAATTACCCAGTCTTACCTAACCAGCAGAGGGTTCTACACTGATGTTGTCTCGTCTCCTCAGTTCTACACTGATCCATGAGGCAGCTTTCTTACCGTGTATACACTGTCAGTGTTAACAGTTTCATGGGTTGGTTTACGCTGTGTCATCATTCATGTTATACATACATTTATTTACATCTTTTCTAACAAGTTTCTTTCTTGGTGTGACGTTGTTACGTTGTGTGGTTGTCTTGTATTGCCATATTTCGTAGACCATCAGACTTACAGGTCAAACTCAAAACCTTTAACCTTTCCTGGTTAATTAGTTCTCTTAATTCTGTATCATCTTTGTTGTCGTAGAGACTTGTCTGTAGTTCAGCATAACTTCTCTGTCTCCTTCCTTCAAGACAGGTACGATAGCTGGCCTCCTCCACTTGCTGAACACACTCCCGGCCTCCACCAACAACTTCTGTAATATTTCAAGTTGACGTCAAGTGTGTCTACACACGTCCATCAGGACCACAAATCTTGCATGGGACACAGCTTCCACTGGTCTGTTGACGTCTTTTCCAGCAATTTGACTACCTTCCAGAGCTTGTGTATATGGTGTGCTGACGGTAGACTTGAAGCCCATGTGGCATATTGAAGGTAAACTTGAAGGCATACGAAGGCGATGTGGTATACCGAAGGTAAACTTGAAAGTGCAAGGAGCTGATCAAGTAAACTGGGGTAAACTTGAGTGCGAGAGCTGGTGTTTGTGTGGCACAAACACCATCAAACTCTGAACCCAACACGACTGTGGTTCTCCAAGTTGAGGAGCACTTTACTTTGTTCCACAAAGAAGGAAATTGACCAAAACATTTTTACGCTCCGATAAGTACGAAGGTATTGACGCCTTCCTTAAAGTTGATACAGAAAATATTTCTAGTGTTGATAGAAGGACACGACGTCACGACCCTTCATCATTGCTGTACGACCGGTCATTAAGCATATCAGTACGACTCCTGGTTCAGAGGTCAGGTGAATGTACTCAAGGGTCGTGTTGTACTACTGAAAGATGTTACGTAAGTAAGGATCAGCGAGTTGTGTCTGCCATCATCCTACACAGTAGTAACACTTTGATCTTCCATTCATCATACTTTCATAACTTTTGATTACTTTCCTTCATTCCTGAAGCAGGGAAGCTGATCTGAAAGTTTACATCTATATGAGAAATGGTGTTGACATATTCAGGAACGTACATGGAAATGTGTGTGTGTGTGTGTGTGTGTGTGTGTGTGTGTGTGTGTGTGTGTGTGTGTGTGCGTGCGTGCGCGCGCGCTCAGAATATTATTGTCTTCATCTAAAACTTTAAAAAAGTCTTCGGCAAAGTTGTGATGGTGCCAGACTCCGTCGGGTCAAAGTCAATTTGTAAGTTTAGCTGAAGTATTAAATATGACAGAGTCGACCCCCCCAACCGTCACACGGAGTGGTGAAGGTCCTCACTTATGTAGAAAAGATAACACTGGATGTCCGTGTGTGTGTGTGTGTGTGTGTCTGTTATCAAG
>NC_092228.1:38721030-38918530 GCF_036320965.1 Panulirus ornatus | reverse complement strand
CATTCAACACATGAATATGATAATAATCCAAAGAATGAAGAATAAAATCACATTGTCATATAGATCTGCTCGAATAATGAAATGCTCTTTTGATAATACTTTACATAATTAACTTTTTAATCATGTGAGCAAAACATATGAGAAGCTGCTTAGGAAATTAGGTTGTCAGACAGCTCACTATCTCACAAGGAGAGACAAAATATCTTTAAAAGACTTTTTCCTCAGAAGAAGAATTAAACCTTATCTATATTCATGTCAAGACGTGTATAATAAATGTGGTGACTCCACAGAATGAATAATCAATGAATTATCGTGAAGTTACAGTATGATATTAATCTTGACTTATGGCAGACTCAAGTGGGTGATAACATTGCTGAGGAAGGAGTTTCTTGTTTTTTGTTTCAAGTTATAACTTGCAGTAATGTTTCCTCTCATGTAACTGGTTCCGCACTGGAAGAAAAAAATCATGTAAATATTATCTGTCGACAGAAATGACCCTCAACACACAAGGGTTTGGTCCGTTAGCTGTACAGACTGGCGGCCTTAATGCTAACGAGCTTCTCTGGCCTTGTTACAGAGAGAGAGAGAGAGAGAGAGAGAGAGAGAGAGTAGCATCAGTGATCGTGAGGACAATACCTGCCCCTGACACAGGTCAACCCGACAGCCAGGGTCAGGCAGTCACTACATACACCAGGAGGAGGAGCAGGTGGAGGAGCAGGAGGAGGAGCAGGAGGAGGAGCAGGAGGAGGAGCAGGTGGAGGAGCAGGAGGAGGAGCAGGAGGAGGAGCAGGAGCAAGAGGTCCTCATGTGTCGCCAGTGGGGAGGGAGACTCCTTCTATATGTCGCCAGGGAGATGGAAACGCCCTCTATATGTCGCCAGGAAGATGGAGGCGCCTTCTATCTGTCACGAGAGGATGGGATAAGCTTCCAAATGGTCGACATAGAAGGATGTATTCCTTCCAGACACATCTGGTCGTCCATCCTGGCTGGCAGATCCTGACGAAGGACGCGTCCTCCACTCTAGGATAAGAGGGACGCCTGAAGGAGAGGATCCTTCAGTGTACTGTGGTCACAAGATAACTGGCTCAGGTTCAACACATGACCTGAACACATGACCTCCGGTTCAACACATGACCTCCGGTTCAACACATGACCTGAGGTGATCATCAATGTTTCTAATGTGTATGACGAGTCGTCACACCAGCCACATACAACTCCACCAAGCAACGTCTCTGTAAACTGATGAATATTTCAGAAACATTGTTACTTTATCTTCATTGTATGTTTAGAAACTTGTAATAGATCATAAATCTACAACTCACAACCTCCCACTACACGACCTGGAGGATCGTAAACTAATACAGAGATCATTAAGCTGTTCCTGCCTGTAACTATGGGGGAACATCCCAGTAAATAACACGAGACAAACAATTCATAAAAGACGTTGTTAAGGAAACCACGTCAGTAGAGCCCCTGGCGGCCCACCTGCCCGAAACACTTGATGATGACTGAACCAAATATGATAGAAAGCTTCTCCTCCACCACTCTGGCCTAGCACATCTATATTGACTTGGGCTTATAACATATTTTCAGTTGATCATATGATCTTTAGGCCTATGGAACTGTGAGGGCTCGCCTCACTCCTTACACCCCAGTGAGGGTTTACCTTCCCTTCCACACCCCAGTGAGGGTTTACCTCCCCTTCCACACCCCAGTGAGGGTTTACCTCCCCTTCCACACCCCAGTGAGGGTTTACCTCCCCTTCCACACCCCAGTGAGGGTTTACCTCCCCTTCCACACCCCAGTGAGGGCTCCTCTCACTAAGGGAAAAAATGTCCATGAAAGTGTAATTAAAACAATTTCATGACAGCAAACAATGTGACATATGGTTCACAACACCAGAAGCTGTGCTGAGGAGTGACACACACACACACACACACACACACACACACACCCCACACACACACACCCCACACACACATACACATACACACCCCACACACACACACCCCACACACACACACACACACACACACACACACCCCACACACACACACCCCACACACACACATCCCACACACACACACCCCACACACACACACACACACACACACACAGTCAACATACCATATACCGTGTGTCTATATGAGATTCTCTTATTACAAAGACATGTAAAAGCGTCTGTTGTGTACGTTCCTGGTCTTTGTTAAGAGCAGGTCTGGCTGGTGCCTCGTCCGACTGAATATTGATCTGCCCACAAACTCCCACCCCACTGAATACTAATATTCCGCGGGGTCTCTGTCCCCTTGAATATTGACGTCACACAGTCCCCTCTGCTCGACGGAATTTTAACATACAAAAGACATTTGTTCTTTTATTTACCGCCTTGCATGAGATCCAGGCCTACTTAAGTGTTGACAGTGAGATGGATCCCGCTGAACACAGACCTGTGATGGCGTCTTAACGTCACTGAATATTGTCTCTTGTAATCCTCTTGACCACGACCACACGACCCTTGACCACGACCATACGACCCTTGACCACGACGACACGACCCTTGACAACGACCATACGACCCTTGACCACGACCACACGACCCTTGACCACGACCACACGACCCTTGACCACGACCATACGATCCTTGACCACGACGACACGACCCTTGACCACGACCACACGACCCTTGACCACTACCACACGACCCTTGACCACGACCATACGATCCTTGACCACGACGACACGACCCTTGACCACGACCATACGACCCTTGAGTATAGATGGCACGGCCCTTGAGCACGGAAGACATAGTAAAGAGTAGAGAGAGAAGATTAGAACTAATGAGAGAAGAATGGAAGAGAGAAGAGTAAGAATATATGATAATAAAGGAGACAATGGGTGGGTGAAGGGAATAAGTGAAGTGCGAAAGATGACGAAGAGAGACGAAAATCATAAGAAAGTTGAGAGTGTAGAAGTGGAGAACGACACGAGAGGGGAGAAGGTAGAGAGATATGTTGGAAGATGAGACTCGTGAGAAGACATGGCAGAGGGTGAAGGATAACAGTGGGGGAACCAGACAAGACCCACGTACGAGAAGACGAGGACCAGACACACGCTGAACTGACAGGTCATCATTAGGTTCTAGACCTGTATAAGACCAATACAGGTCCCTACAGATAACCAGGTCATCATTAGGTTCTGAACTTGTTATAGACCAAGATAAAGCCAGGTCATCTTCACACGAGTTATATAATGTATCCCAACACTGGAGAAGGTCGATGTATCCTTGACTACAGTATGGTAACCCATCATATCTCTAGTGTTGGGACCATGATGATAACCCGACGAGCGAGCTACATTGCTGGCTCTCCAGTGACCTAAAGTGACCAGAGATGTGGTTATCCAGCTGGTTCTGGCCTCTGTAGCTCGTGGTTGTGATATACGAACCAACTACAGCATCTATGTCTCGTCCAATGATCCATTCTAGTCTATGTCAATTTTGGGTATACGAGGGAAAGCTCTGAGTCTTTACATACATATTATATAAAATGTCTTCATAGATGTATTATGGAAAATGATTTTTCTATGATAATTTCTAGACTTGTTATTGTTTATTTCTAGTTTGATATTATCATATTGTTTGCTGATGCTAGTGAGGCTCTGTTGTTTGTTTGATGAGATAATTCCCAAATATTGAATATGTTTACTATTCTTAACATAAGAGTAAATATTTGTGCAATAAAAGATCAAGAATCTTTTGTGCTTCTGAAGTATACAGACTGTGGCCATCACAGCGGGAGACCCGCATCACAACTTTAGCCAAACTTAGCAAGAAAAATTGTTGAAAATATGATTGATGAAGAAGTGAGTATAGTGGTATGAGGAGGAACACGGAAGGTCCACTCATCTATCATCTTGTGAAGAGGATTTCATCCTTAACTTATGTGATACATAAGTTCACTTAACGTTTACAGGAACTCATAATACAATATAACATAGTATAACACAATACAATATAATGTTACTATGATACATAACATATCTAAGATAAACAGATTCATATAACTGTTCTATCTTGTATTCTAATTTCTTAAATATATGTTCTTTATTATCATACATTTGTCAGACATGTGTTCGTACATAAAGATTCGTCTGTTGTCAATTAAATATGATTTTAACATTGGAAGTCGTGTTAATGTGGCCACATTGTTACCTCCAGCACCTGGGTTCGACTCTTCCCGTTGATGTTTAAATAATTTTGTTTCAATCATTTACTTTATTTTCATTTTTTCTTACTAATTCAGATGCAAGAAAAAGTAATTTTTCTTTATATTTGTCATTATTTGAAATTTAATGTTTGAATTTTTCTTTCCAGCATTCTTAATTGCTGAGTCAAATTAGCAATTAAACTCTGAATGGAATTCTTACAAGTTAATTCATTGGAGCAATTTATCCTTTCTGAATATCGCTACTTAAACAATATAAGTGAATGAAAAGTATGATCATAATGCAAATTATATTTGAAAGTTTTTAGAGAAAATCACAGTAATTTGCACAAAATATCAACGAAGTCAAGACTTATGAAACATTTCATTTAACAATACATATAACTACACACTTAGAAAACGAAAAGTGGCTAAAAGATTGTAGTTTATATATATATATATATATATATATATATATATATATATATATATATATATATATATATATATATATATATGTATATATATATATATATATATATATATATATATATATATACATATATATATATATACATGACTGCACTTCTAAAATCAAGATAAGATTGGTAAATGACCTTTGGGTGACGTATGGCATTGCCTTGGCCCAA
The DNA here is from genome assembly GCF_036320965.1 of Panulirus ornatus. Taxonomy (NCBI): domain Eukaryota; kingdom Metazoa; phylum Arthropoda; class Malacostraca; order Decapoda; family Palinuridae; genus Panulirus; species Panulirus ornatus. The sequence goes on along the minus strand of NC_092228.1, from coordinate 38,913,678 downwards.
AAACCTTACTTAGAGTCTATTACCAGATCATTAACGTCGACTTTCAGGCTAATAAGGCTAGATAATAACCTCTCCTGAGGTATGGCAACAAGGGCGCAAGCCACGGAAGAAAGATTAATCCTCTATATGATAATAAATCCTTCTGGTAATCCATCCACTTCACATCGGCCTGATTTATGGACCATTTAAATCCAATACATAACTTGTTGCAGTGCGAGCCTCTTGGTGGATTACATAAGCAAGATGGTCAGGATTACATCTGGTGGATTACATAAGCAAGATGGTCAGGATTACATCTGGTGGATTACATAAGCAAGATGGTCAGGATTACATCTGGTGGATTACATAAGAAAGATGGTCAGGATTACATCTGGTGGATTACATAAGCAAGATGGTCAGGATTACATCTGGTGGATTACATAAGCAAGATGGTCAGGATTACATCTGGTGGATTACATAAGCAAGATGGTCAGGATTACATCTGGTGGATTACATAAGCAAGATGGTCAGGATTACATCTGGTGGATTACATAAGCAAGATGGTCAGGATTACATCTGGTGGATTACATAAGCAAGATGGTCAGGATTACATCTGGTGGATTACATAAGAAAGATGGTCAGGATTACACTTGTGAATGACGTATTTATATATATGATGAGCATTACTTATATATAAATGACAAGTGATAGTGGTGAGAGGAGGTAAGAAAGCATTATATATCCGCCCTTACGTCTGCCAGAACGTATCACCAACCATTGTGGAACCTACATTGCTGGGTCCAGCAACAAAGGCTAAATTTCCTTTGTGAATATTAATGTTATTTCTTCGTCTGTCTGGCTGGCGGACAGACACGAACATACCACACAGCAAGGAAATATTGCTTGATATCCTATACACGGTTTTTCATGGCCAACCATCCTTATATATATATATATATATATATATATATATATATATATATATATATATATATATATATATATATATATATATATATATACACTTGCCCTGATATGATAGGAAAGGTTACATCACGTTTGTGCAATACGATGATAAAATCGAGATTCCAATATTCTGCTCCTGAGGGATATGGGCGTAATGCCCTTGTTGCACTGGAATGGATTGGCAAGGTATGTATGAGGATCTTATTGAGGGGGGGGGAGGGGGGTGGATAGTTGGAGGGGGGGGGGGGTGGATAGATAGAAGGAAAGTGGATAGGAAAGAAAAGTGAATCATCACTCTCTTCAAGTGGAAGGTTTCCATATCTATCTCTCCAGCAGCAGACATATCTATCGCTCCAGCAGCAGACATATCTATCGCTCCAGCAGCAGACATATCTATCGCTCCAGCAGCAGACATATCTATCGCTCCAGCAGCAGACATATCTATTGCTCCAGCAGAAGACATATCTATCGCTCCAGCAGCAGACATGTCTATCCCACAAGGAGGGAGACAGAGACACACAATCTATCCCTGGCCTTACCTTTGATCTGCCTGAGTGAGACAACAACAAACATGGAATATAGGAATTATGTTATGAGGATGCAAGGTCTTGTGTGTGATGGTGAGCCATAGCCCGACCATCTGTTGCATACCACGTCTGTTCCCTACGTCTGTGTCTTCTGTGTTCCTATTCACGTAAGGCATTTCCTGGTCGTTGGCGAGGTGTGTTTAAACATCGTCTTAAACAACAGAAAGACAAGAAGTTAATGGTTTCTATGTCATGTGTTTCTGTTACCCAACAAGGTCTATGTCCTCCCTCGTCTGCTTCCTTGCTGTGATGAGCAACAGATCACCCAAAAGCAGAAATAGTCAACAGACCGAGAATGTCTGTTGTCCAGAGATGACACATTATCTGTCGCTTTATGTACGAATACACTGCATCATACTGTGCTACCCACCATCTGGCAGACCCACAGTCTGGTCGACCCACCATCTGGCAGACCCACCATCTGGCAGACCCACCATCTGGCAGACCCACCATCTGGTCGACCCACCATCTGGCAGACCCACCATCTGGCAGACCCACCATCTGGCAGACCCACGATCCGGTAGACCCACCATCTGGTAGACACACAGTTTGGTAGACCCACACTCTGGTAGACCCACTATCTGGCAGACCCACAGTCTGGCAGACCTACAGTCTGGTAGACCCACCGTCTGGTCGACCCACAGTCTGGTAGGTCGACCCACAAACGTGACCATAATGTAACTTCGCCAGTCCAGTGTATCAGCAAGTTAGCCACGTCTACATTAATAATGCTTCATGCATCTTAATTACTGTAACTCACTATCGCGTTAAAGGAACTTTGGTCGATGATTACGAAGCACTTTTAATGAGTGTCATTTTTAGTTTGACCTTCCAGGACACGTGCTCAGACACGTGGACACGCGTGTGTGTTGAGACTCCCTCACAACGCACTGCAGGACAACCAACCTCCCACGGCAGGTCAGGTCCTGCTGCACGACCCATCCTGCAGCTCCTACGAAGGATCTCACACACCCCAGACGGTCAGGTCAGCTGACACAGGTCACAGCTGGACTGGGTCAGGTCAGCCGACACAGGTCATAGCTGGACTGGGTCAGGTCAGCCGACACAGGTCATAGCTGGACTGGGTCAGGTCAGCCGACACAGGTCACAGCTGGACTGGGTCAGGTCAGCCGACACAGGTCACAGCTGGACTGGGTCAGGTCAGTCTTTTACTGGTAATGTTCTTGTGGAGGATCACCAAATGACGAGGACAACCCTTGACCTGGCCCTAACCCCTGGCCCTAACCCCTGGCCCTAACCCCTGGCCCTAACCCCTGGCCCTAACCCCTGGCCCTAACCCCTGGCCCTAACCCCTGGCCCTAACCCCTGGCCCTAACCCCTGGCCCTAACCCCTGGCCCTAACCCCTGGCCCTAACCCCTAACCCTAGCCCCTGGCCTTAACCCCTAACCCTAGCCCCTGGCCCTAACCCCTGGCCCTAACCCCTGGCCCTAACCCTACTCAGTCAAGGTCCAAAACTCCTTCTCTCGCTCTCGTCACAAGCGCAGGATATTATGTGTATTTCCCTCTGTCGCTGGCCACCGGAATCACGACCATACTGTAGTACTGCATAAGGTCGAGAAAGCTGTGTGTGGAGTGCCAGCCTTGTGTCATTATTCCATACAAGCATCACCAATAAAGGTGAAAGTCGCATGAACCTTTTTTTAATGTCAAAGACCATTTTTCCTGCGAACGAAACATCTTTTTTTTTTATTAATGGCCAACTGTAGTTCACATTGCCTCCCAGTGAATGACTCTTAATGACACAAGAATACTGCCATGCTATCATGTTCCTATATCAATGGTTATATATATATATATATATATATATATATATATATATATATATATATATATATATATATATATATATATATATATATATATATATATATATATATATATATATATATATATATATATATATATATATATATATATATATATATATATATATATATATATATATATATATATATATATATATATATATATATAAAACACACACGTGTAAACATACATATATATATCCACAGTAATTTCCTTTACCAAACCATTGAATAATTTCATACGTTTAAGAAATGATAAAGTGTCGAAACTGGCAATTAGTCATTCCACATTTCCCAGTCAGATTAACAGGTCTGGCACATGTTACTCTCCAGATGAAGCCAATACACAAGCCCTGGCCTAGGTTAGGTGGGGAGGGGGGGAGTAGAAAGGGAGATGGAAGAGAGAGAGAAGAGCTGCTGGTGGAATGGGAGGATGAGAGACAGTGAAGACTCATGATGATATACTTGTGATAAGGACAAGATGGTAAAGCAGGAGGCTCCTCCTCACCCACCAGAAGGCTCCTCTTTACCCACCAGATACCTCCCTCACCCACCAGATACCTCCCTCACCCACCAGATACCTCCCTCACCCAGCAGACGGCTCCTCCCCCATCCTCCACTGGGACATGTTTCGAGAGCATTATTTCAGATCTCCGGGTTTCTCCATGAGACTTGTTTGTCATCGAAGAAATTAGTTTTTTCTCTTCTCTACATTCCTTCTATCTATCTTATCTATCAAGAAAGAGAGAGGGGTGGAAAGGTGGATTGGGGGATCTGGAAGGGAAAAGGAGATATGAAAAGGGTGACAGAAAGATATGGATGGGAAAGAAAGAGGTTGTAGGAGAGGTGATGGGAAGGAATGATGATGTAAGACGACCCTGGAACCATATCTGGATCCTCTCTCATCACACACCGCCCATTCCATCACACCATCCCTTCCATCACACCATCCCATTAAGTCCCTCCCATTCTCCCTGCTCTTCTGTGCTCCGTCCCATCAATCTTCTTCACTGACAAACTCTCCCGAGTTCAACTTCCAACAAGCTGTGAAAATCCGCTTATCTTGTGGTGTCTCACGCCTTCCAGCTTGCTGCCCTTATCAGCTTGATGCCAGAGAAGCTAAGCTGGCGTGGGGCTTGAGGGGAAACAGGGTAATATCCTGCAATATCCTAGGAGACAAGATCGGTCCAGGACCCCACTTAGAAGCGGTATCGCCAGATGCTCTGCCTCCACTCACACAGCTCTGTGATCCACTGCTTCATCTCCCTCCACTCATACAACTGTATGCTCCACTGGCCGTCTACCTCCACTCATACAACTGTATGCTCCACTGGCCGTCTACCTCCACTCATACAACTGTATGCTCCACTGGCTGTCTACCTCCACTCATGCAACTCTATGATCCACTCGTCCCTGCTTCCACACATATATTCACCTCACACATCGGTTCATGAACTCTAAGGACTTCCAAAGACCTTTCCAGCTAAAGCTGGTGGAGGAGTCTTCATAAACTGTTGACCTCTGGAAACTTGCCCCTGGAGCACTCTTCGTGGAGAGTCCAGAGACACTTCCAGCAGGAACTCCTGGAAAGTCAACATTCACGACAGACTACGAGACGTCCTCTCGGAAACCTTCTTCAAACACCTTCCAGAGACCCTTCCAGAGATCCTTCCAGAGACCCTTCTAGAAGACCCTTCAGAGACCCTTTAAGAGACCCTTCCAGAAGCCCTTCCAGAAACCCTTCAAGAGGCCACTTCCAAGGTCCTTCAAGAAGCCTTTCCAAACTCACTTCCAGGTAAATCTTGAGGCATTACTGACCTTTCGGGAGTTTCTTTAGAGACTTGTTAAGGCACGTTCCAGGGACATGTTTCCAGTCCTCTTCCACGAAGTTTGAAAACTCCAGCTGAGTCAATTGAAATTACGTTTATTTACAAAACCGTAAAAGGTGCGTCTTACCAAGGGAAAAAATAACTGGGTAAGAGCTGACGTCATACGAAAAAAATCCATCATATTCTAGAGCAAAATGATCACCATTCTGGAAACATACAAACAGGAATTTTGATACCGACCAAAACCATTTTCTAACCTGAACAAGAACTGGCTGTTGACCACCAACATGTATGGATCTGGAACGATACAACAAGATCCGGAAATTAACCAAATTTGGTTTTTTTCCAGGCTGACCATGTCAGTCTGTACTGACTCATCCTGGCATTAACAACGAAATGGATCTCTCGTCGAAGTTCTACGTCAAAGGTCAGAGGTCAGAGGTCAGCTGCCATCGTCTTCGGTGTCAAAGGTCATCACTTCCTTGTAAACAGCCTCATTCCATGATATTCAGCAAGACTCATTACAGGTCAGAGTTTCGTGTGAGAAGTCAAATCAAGATATGAGAGGTCAACTACTTTTATCAAAGGTAAATCAGTTATTCTTCTTCAGTCAATAACAATAACCTTCAACTGATGAACAGTAACGTAAAGTTTTATAGTCAACACCAGATCTGATCATGACATAAATGTGCACATGTGAGGTCACGGCATCACACTGGTGAAGGTCACACTGGTGGAGATCACACTGGTGGAGGTCACACGGTGGAGGGAAGGAAGAGGTAAACTTGATATATCTTATACCAGATATGTCACATGTCTGTATAACATTAATTGTGTTACTTCTACTAATGATATAGTAACACTGATAATAATGACAATAATGATGACGACAATAATGATAATGATAATAATAATAATAATAATAATAATAATAATAATAATAATAATAATAATAATAATAATAATAATAATAATGATAATAATAATAATAAGACAATTTGCGAAAGACGTATAGGAAGTCCTATAAGTTGACAAGAAAACTCTCTCTCTCTCTCTCTCTCTCTCTCTCTCTCTCTCTCTCTCTCTCTCTCTCTCTCTCTCTCTCTCTCTCTCTCTCTCTCTCTCTCTCTCTCAGGATGGAATGTCCTGGTCTCCTCCAGTGAAGATTTCCTCTGGCTTGGAATGTGGGAACGAGGAAATCCGGGAATTTTGGAATGTTGGAATGTACTCGTTGGTAAGACAGCGGTCGACGACTCAGTGTGTCTTGAATAATGGCAAGTCTTGCTCACTTAGAGAGAGAGAGAGAGAGAGAGAGAGAGAGAGAGAGAGAGAGAGAGAGAGAGAGAGAGAGAGAGAGAGAGAGAGAGAGAGAGAGAGAGAGAGAGAGAGAGAGAGAGAGAGATCATAACCACAGGTACTTAGTAATGTTAGTTTTCACTCTCGTTGTGAACGTGTTTCATGTAGTTAATGAGGAAGTTGGTTGTTGTGACCCGGTCATGACCTGGTCATCATGCTGGAGGCCGCTGTTGACCCACTTCATCATGGTGATCTCGGCCAGACTTTGAGGGATAATTGACAGGTTAAACTCCCCAGTGAGAGAGTGGAATAAACCTGACCCACCACGTAGCCAGGCAGGCCGTCAACAGTGCCACACAACAGTGCCACACAACAGTGCCACACAACAGTGCCACACAACAGTGCCACACAACATTGCCACACAACAGTGCCACACAACAGTGCCACACAACAGTGCCACATAACAGTGCTACACAACAGTGCCATTCTTAATGAGGCAATCTGTGAGGTCAGCCGGGGGTGGGGGGGGGGAAGATCATTATCATTCAATTTAAGAAACAATATTCCTTTTGAATTGACCCCCAGTGTTGTGACCCCCAGCACTGTGACCTAGCACTGTGACCCCACTATGACCCCAGCACTGTGACCCCACTATGACCCCAGTACTGTGACCCCACTATGACCCCAGTACTGTGACCCCACTATGACCCCAATACTGTGACCCCACTATGACCCCACTATGACCCCAGCACTGTGACCCCACTATGACCCAGCACTGTGACCCCACTATGACCCCAGTACTGTGACCCCACTATGACCCCAGTACTGTGACCCCACTATGACCCCAGCACTGTGACCCCACTATGACCCCAGTACTGTGACCCCACTATGACCCCAGTACTGTGACCCCACTATGACCCCAGTACTGTGACCCCACTATGACCCCAGTACTGTGACCCCACTATGACCCCAGTACTGTGACCCCAGGAATGTTTTCGCTGGAAAATCATTAATCCAGGCCACACTCATTTTCCAGGTGTGTTCATTTTACTGCTTTAATTATCAGATTATTACCTTCATGTTTGATGTGCAGGTAATTAATGTGTGTGTGTGTGTGTGTGTATGTGTGTGTGTGTGTGTGTGTGTGTGTGTGTGTGTGTGTGTGTGTGTGTGTGTGTGTGTGTGTGTACCACACAACCAGGGATATTTAGCTTCACGTGCCATAATCCACGTTCCTTTATATTATCATATCAGGTCGGGAGAGTTTAGTGAGGAAGGTCTGTGTGAGAGGAGTGAGAGTGGGAGAGCATACCCGGGTGGGTGGGGGGGTGGGGGGTGTTAGAGTGAGGGGGGGGGGGTGAAAAGTTTCTCCAAGACTTGTTCATTACAAACTTGTTCCTGGTTGGTCAATATTGTCATCAAGGTGAGAGGCTCTCCCTCCCTCCCTCCCTCACTCCCTGCCTACTCTCACTCACTCTCCCTCGCTCTCATTCTCTAACCCTCCCTCCCCCCTCCCCCTCCACCACCACTAACTCCCTGGAACGACAGGTCAGAGGTCAGGTCATCATCCCCCAAGAGTCACCTCATCATGTTTGAGGGTCGTACCGTCGTGTTCAAGGGTCGTACCGTCGTGTTCAAGGGTCGTACCGTCGTGTTCAAGGGTCGTACCGTCGTGTTCAAGGGTCGTACCGTCGTGTTCAAGGGTCGTACCGTCGTGCTCAAGGGTCGTACCGTCGTGCTCAAGGGTCGTACCGTCGTGCTCAAGGATCGTACCGTCGTGCTCAAGGATCGTACCGTCGTGCTCAAGGGTCGTACCGTCGTGTAACGCATCTGGTCACACTAATGACCTAATTAGCTGGTTGATGTGATTAGCGGTGAGTCTTGATGACGTCTGGGATTCATGTCATCTTTACTCATATTTTCCATACATTTATTTTGACCACAACTCACTGAACTAACCACACATATATGATACCTAGGTATACATACATCCACACATGATAACATGGGATGTATAGCTATGTAAAGGTCGAGTATACAGAAGGACACGTATGTATACAGAAGGACACGTATGTATACAGAAGGACACGTACGTATACAGAAGGACACGTACGTATACAGAAGGACACGTATGTATACAGAAGGACACGTATGTATACAGAAGGACACGTAAATCCTACAAGAGAAATGATGTCAGAAAACATGTTATAAAGAACAGAGTGAGGGGTGAGTGCTTCACTGATGTGAGCAAGACATGGGAGTTTTAATGATGTGGTTCACAGAAACGTCACATCTTGCTCTTTGACGTGGAGCCATCTTGTCCTGCTGGGATCAGACACAAACCAGAAGAGAGGTCATTCATGCTACCGTCCAACATGACGTTCTTTTACGTATTAACTCATGAAATCTGTCGTTCCTTTACCATTTTAAGATTTTTTTTGTTGTCCCAAATAAAATCGTATCATCATTTGTGGTTCTTTTATAATCATTGAGATTTTTGTGCGCGTTTGTTGGGACTGAAATTGAATTTCAGTCCCTGTAATTGATATGCAAATTACTTTATTACAAGAGTATGGACGGAAAAATGATTATAAACTCGTACATACATAAACACACACACACACACACACACACACACACACACACACACACACACACACACACACACACACACACACAGAAACACATCATGTACACACACATTGTTATGTGAATGTTGTGTGTGTGTGTTAGTGTGTGTGTGTGTGTGTGTGTGTGTGTGTGTGTGTTCCCCACCACAGACTGGACCTCCCTCCATCATCCACTAACCTGGATGATGGAGGGAGATTAAAGAAAAAAATGTGTTGGAGAGAAACAAGAGAGAGATAGTGTAGCGGAGATATAACCTTCCTACTGTCTCCCAGCTGGTACCATAGGTCTCCACCTGCAGTAACCATCCTTGGAGAGACCTTGTGTGTGTGTGTGTGTGTCTCGCAGCTGGTACCATAGGTCTCCACCTGCAGTAACCATCCTTGGAGAGACCTTGTGTGTGTGTGTCTCGCAGCTGGTACCATAGGTCTCCACCTGCAGTAACCATCCTTGGAGAGACCTTGTGTGTGTGTGTCTCGCAGCTGGTGCTGGGACCAACATAGTGAACCACCTGCCTGTACGTACAACCTGACCTATCATGGAGACACATCAGCCCCGGCAGGTCACGCCACACCTCGAACTTCCTCTCCCACCTACCCCTTGTCTCAAGACGCCTCCTCGTATATGTTCTCACGACGCCTCGTATGTGTCTCACGACGCCTCGTATATGTCTCACGACGCCTCGTATGTGTCTCACGACGCCTCGTATGTGTCTCACGACGCCTCGTATGTCTCACGACGCCTCGTATCTCGTATTTACACCTTATTATAATTTATTTTTCTAATAAGATACTGATTTTGGGGACGAGACTTTTGTGATCTTTAACATCTGTTTTGCTTGCTTCCCTCTCTCTCTCTCTCTCTCTCTCTCTCTCTCTCTCTCTCTCTCTCTCTCTCTCTCTCTCTCTCTCTCTCTCTCTTGTTTGAGATAATTCCTTTAAGCGGAGAAAACTTTCGTTGCACAAAGAAAAATTTGCTTCTAAACTTTTGGTTGGGAATATTTGTTTTGTTAATTTTACCAGTGAACCTGTGTGTGTGTGTGTGTGTGTGTGTGTGTGTGTGTGTGTGTGTGTGTGTGTGTGTGTGTGTGTGTGTAGATGGTCTTGTATGTCTGAGTGTACATCTGCTGCTCTATGTACGTTTTACATATGTATACGTGTGTCGTGTGTACATACAAGTATTTTTCCCCACATACACTATGTGCACCAGCTTTACTTAGACGCACATGTGCGTATATCTTTCCTCACACACACACACACACACACACACACACACACACACACACACACACACACACACATTGCTGTTCAAGGATAATAACCATTTAGAAAATTAGTTTGTGGGCAACATGCAATAAAGGCATCCACCCTGTTCTCTGTTCTTCAATATCCAGTGTTTGTTCTTCGCTGTTCGCTTGACCAAACACCCTTCCCATCACGGAAGGGAGAGAACAGGGAGGAAGCTAAATAAGGAACAGAGAGAGAGAGAGAGAGAGAGAGAGAGAGAGAGAGAGAGAGAGAGAGAGAGAGAGAGAGAGAGAGAGAGAGGGAGAGTCTTGAACCGCCAGTGTGGGAAGCCAGCAGATGGATTCCTGGAAATTAAGGCAGGATTTTCGAGCTATATATATATATGGTGGGGAGAGGGGAGAGTGGGGGGAGAGGGGAGAATAGGTATATATATGTATATATATATATATATATATATATATATATATATATATATATATATATATATATATATATATATATATATATATATATATATATATATATATATATATATATATATATATATGACATAAGAAGAAAATGGATTAAGATAAAGATGGATAGAAAATGAGATACTTGGTCCACTCTTACGTGTGGGAGAGCAGAAGATCCTCAGACAGACCTTTAAACTTTCACACATGACCTTTGAACCTGAATGACAAATGACCTTTGTGAGAGGTGTGACCCCAGCCTTCTGAATATTTTACTTCTTTGCTTTTTCTTTCTTTGTTCCTCATATTTGTACCACAATCTTTCAGCTGCAGCTTTTTCAGAGTTTGGAATACTGAATTCTTACAGGAATATTATATGAATGATGATGATGATGATGATGATGATGATGATGATGATGATGATGATAATGATAATGATGATGATGATGATGATGATGATAGCGATAATATTAATGTTGATAATGATAATACTGATAATAACGATAGTACTATTAGTAGTTGTAGTACCTAATAGGATATATGTAAGTATTATTCTACGTTTAAGTATATTCAGTCATGAATCAACTTGCCTCTGTGTACATACATGTGTTCACACGTATTTGTTTGTGTGTATGTAAAGCTGTGTGTATGTGAAGCTGTGTGTATGTGAAGCTGTGTGTATGTGAAGCTGTGTGTATGTGAAGCTGTGTGTATGTGAAGCTGTGTGTATGGCAGTAAAGTGTTAGAGAATCATACATACACAGTGTAGGAGTCTCGTGTTCGCTGATGTGTACCAACTTGGCAGAGATCAAACGTGAGGTAATATCCTGAGCCAGGGCTGGAGTGACGTCATCATGACAGTGAGATGTAAACATGTATCCATGTAGGCATGTATCCATGTAGGGGGTTGTAACATCCATGTAGGGGGTTGTGACATCCATGTAGGGAGTTGTGATATCCATGTAGGGGGTTGTGATGCTCATGTAGGAGGTTGTGACATCCATGTAGGAGGTTGTGATATCCATGTAGGGGGTTGTGATGCTCATGTAGGGGGTTGTGACATCCATGTAGGAGGTTGTGATATCCATTAGTTAAACATTTCTCATATTTTCGTCATTATATGAATGATTCTATGGCCCATTAGTAACCTTGGAAACACTCTATGTAATTCCATTCTCTAAGCAATGAATGATCCTATCATGGAAGTCTTACTGTAAGTGTTAGTTATCGTCTTTATATCTAAAGTGTTTTTGTTATTATCTTACAACTCTGAATAACAATAACTGCTGGTTCTCACGGGAGAAAAGTTAGCTCTGATGTGTGTGTGTGTCTGACACATGATTTATATCACTTCTTAAAAATGCTTCACTTATAATACAATATCAATAATGATTCTCTGTACAAATAAACAAACAATAGATCTATTCATAATATAAACATTTATAGTATCTGTCATCTGCCAAGATATAAAGAGAACCTCATATATACCACAACATATAAGCCATAAACATGTCCAGTTCTATTCATTTCTTTAGTGTACATCAAACTCGCCTTTAGTAAATACAACATCGTTCTTGAAACCTTAGCCGGATCATCTGTTTAGTCTCGCCTCACGAACGCTACATCAATCCGTCTTCACGGTATGTTTGCAGCTCACGAGGTCAAATGTGGCTCTGTCTCCAAGACTTGAAGCTTCACAGGTTCGGGAAATTGTTGAAGACGTTCCATGCGATTGAGTGTCAGTTGTTTTGTGACATATTGATAGCCGGAGGTTCGAACACCAGATTCTGACGGAAAAAATGTTGTTCCTTCAGGTATGTAGAGCAACACATGAAGCTTCAGGTATGTAGAGCAACACGTGAAGCTTCAAGTATGTAGAGCAACACATGAAGCTTCAGGTATGTAGATATGTAGAGCAACACATGAAGCTTCAGGTATGTAGAGCAACACATGAAGCTTCAAGTATGTAGAGGAACACATGAAACTTCAGGTATGTAGAGGAACACATGAAGCTTCAGGTATGTAGAGCAACACATGAAGCTTCAGGTATGTAGAGCAACACATGAAGCTTCAGGTATGTAGAGCAACACATGAAGCTTCAGGTATGTAGAGCAACACATGAAGCTTCAGGTATGTAGAGCAACACATGAAGCTTCAGGTATGTAGAGCAACACATGAAGCTTCAGGATAAATCTGCTTCGGGATAACTGCAACGTAGAGAGTAGATCCGTTTTAGTGATGACATGTCATAACAAACATTACAATTAGCAGGAAATGTCTCTGATGGAGCCAGATATTGTCTCTACCTTGACAATATTCACCACAATAAAGATATATATTTGATATCAACTGATGACATGGACTTTTACAAATGTGTATATATAGGTATATATGTTCTGAATCTATCCAAACAAGACTATAAGAAACGTACATTACAGAAGACGAAAATGAAATACAAAATGTATGACGACCACATATTCATGTTTCCCAGATGTTACAACTGCTAGTGTGGAGGTCAGTGTTGTGTACAAGGTCAGTGTTGTGTACTGGGTCATGTGTGGTGTACAGGGTCATGTGTGGTGTACAGGGTCATGTGTGGTGTACAGGGTCATGTGTGGTGTACAGGGTCATGTGTGGTGTACAGGGTCGTGTGTGGTGTACAGGGTCATGTGTGGTGTACAGGGTCATGTGTGGTGTACAGGGTCATGTGTGGTGTACAGGGTCGTGTGTGGTGTACAGGGTCATGTGTGGTGTACAGGGTCATGTGTGGTGTACAGGGTCATGTGTGGTGTACAGGGTCGTGTGTGGTGTACAGGGTCATGTGTGGTGTACAGGGTCATGTGTGGTGTACAGGGTCATGTGTGGTGTACAGGGTCATGTGTGGTGTACAGGGTCATGTCGAAGATGAGTCTTGGAATATAACAATGAAAATCCCTGAGAATCCTGGTGAGAGTTCCTCACTTGTGTGGTGTTGGGAGGGACCTGTGATGGAACGCTGGCCAGGCTGTTCCACCCACCCCGCCACCACCCCCTTCATGTTGAATTAGCCCAAGTGATTATTTCATGTTAATCTTGTGATGTGATTAATTCATGTTAGTCATATGAAGTGATTAATTCCATGGAATTCCAGGATTTCCCAAACTCATCCAATAACACAACAATCAAGTTGGTATTTACATGATAATCATCTTCATTATAATCGAACTAGTTGTCGCAATTATCATGATAATCTGTCATTATCTTGTGATGTCATGGAGTCATCGTAAATGACGTAAAGATCAGATATGGAACTCATAGACGACCTCCAAAAGTTCTATTCTTAACCTCCAAACTCCTCGTTAATGGATTCCTGGTTTATTACTCAGAAAAAGCCACGTTTGTGGCCTCTTTATGCCCTCATTAATGGCCTCCAAATGTTCTTGTTTATGGACTACAAACGTGGTAGAATATTGGGTCATCTTTGAGTGAAACACATTATCATAATTTGATTATCTGATTCCTTAATGATCACATTTCGAACAGTGTATAATGAAGTCAATGAATACGAAAATGAAAAAAGAAGTTGTAAACAGTTGTCATAAAATGAATAATGCAGTTGTCATTATGAATGCCATACATCTGCATAGTGAGGTGGACGCTAGAAACTCCCTCTGTTTACTACACTTTCTATTTCCTGTGAATACACTGGTCATGATGACGTCAGGGGTAAGGTAACTCACCTCACACAGGTGCTGTTCATGTAGGAAGGAGACGGGCAAGAAGAGAAGAAACATGATGGTAGACAGATAGACAGATGGACAGACAGACAGACAAATAGACAGGGAAACAGACAAACGGATTAATAGAAACTTGAACCGAAGCTTCTGACGATAGTTCATGTCTTAGACAACTTACTCGATAATCTCTTCCATGTTAGAGGACATCTTCCAGGTTCCAGGAAATCTTCCATAATCCAGGTCATCTTCCATGTTCCAGGTCATCTTCCATGTTACAGGACATCTTCCAGGTTTCAGGAAATCTTCCATGTTTCATGACCTCATCCAGTGTTCCAGAACCTCCTCCAGTGTTCCAGAACCCCATCCAGTGTTACCAGAACCTCTTCCAGTGTTCCAGAACCTCATCCAGTGTTACCAGAACCTCTTCCAGTGTTCCAGAACCTCTTCCAGTGTTACCAGAACCTCTTCCAGTGTTCCAGAACCTCATCCAGTATTACCAGAACCTCTTCCAGTGTTCCAGAACCTCTTCCAGTGTTCCAGAACCTCTTCCAGTGTTACCAGAACCTCTTCCAGTGTTCCAGAACCTCATCCAGTGTTACCAGAACCTCTTCCAGTGTTCCAGAACCTCATCCAGTATTACCAGAACCTCTTCCAGTGTTCCAGAACCTCTTCCAGTGTTACCAGAACCTCTTCCAGTGTTCCAGAACCTCATCCAGTGTTACCAGAACCTCTTCCAGTGTTCCAGAACCTCTTCCAGTGTTACCAGAACCTCTTCCAGTGTTCCAGAACCTCATCCAGTATTACCAGAACCTCTTCCAGTGTTCCAGAACCTCTTCCAGTGTTACCAGAACCTCTTCCAGTGTTCCAGAACCTCATCCAGTGTTACCAGAACCTCTTCCAGTGTTCCAGAACCTCATCCAGTATTACCAGAACCTCTTCCAGTGTTCCAGAACCTCTTCCAGTGTTACCAGAACCTCTTCCAGTGTTCCAGAACCTCTTCCAGTGTTCCAGAACCTCATCCAGTGTTACCAGAACCTCTTCCAGTGTTCCAGAACCTCTTCCAGTGTTACCAGAACCTCTTCCAGTGTTAGTTCTCTGCTACCACCACCAGGAGCTGATGTAGGGAGGAACAGCATAGGTCATCATCATGAAGGAGATTGATGTAGTGATGGAGGGAATCATCAGTGTCAAGCTGGGTCAAATTGATGACCTCACCCAGTGTTGATGTACACACACACACACACACACACACACACACACACACACACACACACACACACACACACAGACAAAATACAAACAAGTAAACAATAATTACAGTAGGAAGATTAATAGTATAACACATCAACAAGACGTAAACCCTGGCAGTATACACAGAGTTTACATATGTATTCATATTGATCCATACACACACAAGGCTTATCTTGAGATATGTATAAATAGTGATCTATATGAATACCGTAATATAAAGAATGTATATTTTTTAACTTTGCAGAAGTATAAAGATATAATTCGTCCAAAATGTTTTTGTAAAGGTTAATGAAGAAAAGAATTAATCTTCTCTGGTCTCCTGCTTCATTAAGAATGAGTGTCACTCCAAAGTGCACAGAGCACTTTGGAGGGAAGGGAGAGGCGACTGCGAGGTCCTCCAAACCTCACTCCAAACCAGAGGCTTTTGAGGAAGATTTGTATCCTACTCCAAGTTGTTGAAGGATCCAGTACCAGGACTGCTCTTGTTCATGTCTCTCTCTCTCTCTCTCTCTCTCTCTCTCTCTCTCTCTCTCTCTCTCTCTCTCTCTCTCTCTCTCTCTCTCTCTCTACTTATCTAAACTTCCTTTCTTTACATTTTCTAACTAGATACCAGATGGTAAAACGCCAGATAATCAGATCATAATATCCTTCTAATCATTTATATAAACAGTAGATAATTTAGCAACATATTATTTACACACATGATCTTGTGGTTTACGATTATCTTGCCACAACAGTCAAAGAAAAACAATTTTCTCTCAACCAAAAATATAACAAGCTGATGCAATTTTGGGACCGTAGGGACGCTCATTTACCTTTTTATGTACGGAAAATGACCTTAAATGACAGAGAATAAGGTCCTTATTGGCATCCTGGTGCTGGAGTTGCCAGGTGGGTTTAGTAACAACAATTCTAAGTTATTTCAGCCAAGAAAGTGTTCAAGGGTCGTACCGTCGTGGTCAAGGGTCGTACCGTCGTGGTCAAGGGTCGTACCGTCGTGTTCAAGGGTCGTACCGTCGTGTTCAAGGATCGTACTGTCATGCTCAAGGGTCGTACCGTCGTGTTCAAGGGTCGTACCGTCGTGGTCAAGGGTCGTACCGTCGTGTTCAAGGGTCGTACTGTCGTGCTCAAGGGTCGTACCGTCGTGTTCAAGGGTCGTACCGTCGTGTTCAAGGGTCGTACTGTCGTGCTCAAGGGTCGTACCGTCGTGTTCAAGGGTCGTACTGTCATGCTCAAGGGTCGTACCGTCGTGTTCAAGGGTCGTACTGTCATGCTCAAGGGTCGCACCGTCGTGTTCAAGGGTCGTATCGTCGTGTTCAAGGGTCGTACCGTCGAGTTCAAGGGTCGTACTGTCGTGTTCAAGGGTCGTACCGTAGTGTTCAAGGGTCGTACCGTCGTGTTCAAGGGTCGTACCGTCGTGTTCAAGGGTCGCACCGTCGTGTTCAAGGGTCGTACTGTCGTGTTCAAGGGTCGTACCGTCGTGTTCAAGGGTCGTACCGTCGTATTCAAGGGTCGTACCGTCGTGTTCAAGGGTCGTACCGTCGTATTCAAGGGTCGTACCGTCGTGTTCAAGGGTCGTACCGTCGTGTTCAAGGGTCGTACCGTCGTGTTCAAGGGTCGTACTGTCGTGTTCAAGGGTCGTACCGTCATGCTCAAGGGTCGTACCGTCATGCTCAAGGGTCGTACCGTCGTGTTCAAGGGTCGTACCGTCGTGTTCAAGGGTCGTACCGTCGTGTTCAAGGGTCGTACTGTCGTGTTCAAGGGTCGTACCGTCATGCTCAAGGGTCGTACCGTCATGCTCAAGGGTCGTACCGTCGTGTTCAAGGGTCGTACCGTCGTGTGATGCAAACTTTCCTCAAGAAAAAGCCTGAAGCTTACCTGATCATGTGATGGGTAGGTAAGCTGATGCCAAGCTTTTTAATTCCCGTCTTGCTCGAAAACTCGACATACGTTTCACATGAAGTTTCTCGAATATGTCAGTCTTCCATATATATATATATATATATATATATATATATATATATATATATATATATATATATATATATATATATATATATATGTATGTATATATATATATAATGTGTGTGTGGCTGGAGTTTAAATCTTGCTATATCATTTTCATTATAACATGATAATCACTTGGGTTGTGAGTAATGAGGAGGTTGAATTGTGTCAGTTAAGTTGTAGGTGAATTATGAGGATAATCTCATTAAAATTGATGAGTGTGATGAAGACAATGCTATGATGATTATCACGGGTGATGACAATGATAAGGTCAACACCATCTACTCCTCCTCATACTTCCCCCTCATACCTCCTCCTCATACCTCCTCCTCATACCTCCCCCTCATACCTCCTCCTCATACCTCCCCCTCATACCTCCTCCTCATACCTCCTCCTCATACGTCCTCCTCATACCTCCCCCTCATACCTCCTCCTCATACCTCCTCCTCATACGTCCTCCTCATACCTCCCCCTCATACCTCCTCCTCATACCTCCTCCTCTTACGTCCTCCTCATACCTCCTCCTCATACCTCCTCCTCATACCTCCTAGTATCCCTTCCTTTCCTTTATATGAGAA
This sequence comes from Panulirus ornatus, assembly GCF_036320965.1. Taxonomy (NCBI): domain Eukaryota; kingdom Metazoa; phylum Arthropoda; class Malacostraca; order Decapoda; family Palinuridae; genus Panulirus; species Panulirus ornatus. The sequence continues at coordinate 38,895,315 of NC_092228.1, read as the reverse complement.
CGCGTCATTATCCACCCTTCCATCATTTCCTGCCTCGTAAACATTGTCTCTTCCTTCTACAAACTCTTCTTTCATTCTTGCTTCATTCTTGCCTTCTTCTGTCTTCCTTCCTTCGTCTTTATGGTCATGACCCTCGTTTTCTGCGCACTCTTATCCCGCTCTTCCCATGTTCACTATTCTTAATGTCCTCCTGCCCCATAAACACTGCTCGCACAGTAAAGTAAGTTGTGAGTGGATTACTTAAGTGAAATATACTACAACAAAAGTCTTTCAAGTGAGTAAAAATGGGTTTATGCAAATGTATATCTTCAAGAAACTGGAAAGATTAAGACAATGTGTCGTGTTTTGTACTCTTGAATATTTATTGAAAAATATTACCTGAAGTTACATATGTCATATTGATATAAAGATCATCATAAATGTAATTATTCATAACGATGAAGGTCAGGTCAGGTCAAAGGTCAATTAACAAAAAAGGTGTTAGAGGTTAATGAAACATATGTATCACCAACACGTATCATTCACTCCAGACTTGTTTCATACATGTACACAATCTAAATGTCTTCAATATAAATCTGAAGATAATATAAATCTGAAGACAATATAAATCTGAAGACAATATAAATCTGAAGACAATATAAATCTTCTGTGTTATTTTCACTGTTGTCTCGACACCGTTGAGGAGCGGGTCCATGTTTACCTCACGTGTGTGTGTGTGTGTGTTCTCACTCAGCCTCGTGTGTGGGTAAGTGTAAGTGTAGTTGTCTCGTTGTATCGTACAGGGAGGGAGTGCTACACTCGTGTGTGTGTGTGTGTGTGTGTGTTCTCACTCAGCCTCGTGTGTGGGTAAGTGTAAGTGTAGTTGTCTCGTTGTGTCGTACAGGGAGGGAGTGCTACACTCGTGTGTGTGTGTGTGTGTGTGTTCCTGGGCTAATGGTCGGCTGTGCTGGTCATCAACTGACACCATTCTCCCACCAGGAGCTTCTACCCTCACCCCGGGAGGCTAGCAGCCACGAACTACCAGCCAAACTCTCCTTGCTATCAGATATATATATATATATATATATATATATATATATATATATATATATATATATAGTTAGTGCAGTTGTAGGGGTGAGGATTGTTGACCGTCCTGGTGTATTGGTTGTTACTCGAACGTGTTCGAGACATCATCCGGATCAGCGAACCCCACTAACGAACCCGTGAGCCCTGAGGCTTTCCCGGCAGCCCAGACCCGGGCCTGCTGCTGGCGGCCCTGGGGGAGCGGGGGGGGGGACTCCCGGTGACCCTGGGGGATTCCTGGGGGCATGAGCTGGTGGGGGGAGGAGGGGGGATCACGGCAACCCCTGAGGGAACCACACAAGGTAGTGAACAATGAAATGAACCCTAGTGTCCATGTTGCCCAGGCCCACCACACAGGCCCACCACCACCACACAGGCCCACCACACAATACCCCAGCTCCCAGGGGACATGTCACCAATATTTACAGTATTTTTTCCCAGCCACAAAGTCCCAGTGGCCGCCATGTTCGCCCAGATGAGATGGTTTAGATGTGTTTCATGTGTGTTCCTCGATGACTCAAATTGTTGTTTTGAAATTATCTGGAATAGTTCCGTCAAGGGTTTCCAGCTGTTATTCCAGGCCTGTGGTTCCAGCCGACGGGAAAATAACGAAACTTAGAGAAATTATGAAGCAAAAGTTGAGGAAAAAATCAACTGGAAGTTATGTTCGTGGGTAAATAATTTTTGGTTCAGCTGAGAATTAATGGTTGTAAAACCTTATGTGTTAATATGTTTATGGTCAGGGCTCAGTTAGGGCTGAGAGCATACAAGCGGGAGGCATGTGGGGCTGGAGGAGAGAGAGAGAGGATGGCAGGCGATGGTTGGGATGGGGTCACATTGTGATGGGGTCAGCAGTAACAACCCTTCGGTCACACGCTTGTCAGCAACACGAGCAACGGTTTTCAAAGACGAGGTGCTGGTGTGATATTGTGGAGATCTTGTGCCGATGTTGTGCCGATCTTGTGGAGATCTTGTGCCGATCTTTTCTGTATTTTATTTCACTACAATAGTGGCGGTGGTCGTGCGTCATGACTGAGGATTAGAGAGGGATTGGGTCGTGTTTGGGAGGATTGGGGTTTAGATTTGGATTCATTGAGGTTTGCAGAAGAACTTGGGGTCAGGTTTGCAGAGGATTGGACTGGGAATAGAGGAAGGATTGGGTGGAATGTACAGTAAGTAGGATTGGGTGGAATGTACAGTAAGTAGGATTGGGTGGAATGTACAGTAAGTAGGATTTGTAACGTTACACAAAGATATTATCTCTGGTGACGTCATGCACCTGACCCCCTCCCCTGGTGATGTGCCCCCCCCGGGTCAGTGGGTCCCCTCCCCCCCCTGGGCCACATGCCAGCTTGCCCAGGCATCTTGCCATATCTGGCAACTCTCCCAGCGTTGGCCGTCGCCGGAGGGACTTGTAAGTTTCTCTTCTTCCTTACACAATGTGATGATGAAGACGGAGGCGGGTCCACTTGCAACGAGCAGTTGAGTCGTTACGCACTTGATGATCAGTGATGACGTCAGCTCCAGTGTGTCTGCCTGGCTGTCACGATGACAACACACGAGGACCAGGGATCGAACCCCTCATGGTAGCGTTGCCAGAACTTCTGCCTTTTTCTCTTATATATAAGTAGTGTCTCAGACCCCCGGGTGAACTAGGACAAACCCATATATTAACTCTGGCTTGAGCTATGCACAAGACACTCCCAGACGTTGGCCAATCCTTAAAACACACCCCTCCCCCCTGCCAACACACACATACTACCCGTGCCAACACACACTCCACCCCTGCCAACACATAGGTTAAAGTAGACTACACTATACACCTGGACACCCCCGACGTCACCAACCCCTACATCGTCCACAGAAATCATATCATGATGATAAGAGACGTATCACCCTGTAGCGTGGCCAGCCATGTGACGACCTTAACTACACGACCCTTACAGGTAACACATTGCCTCAGCTCCGTCCATCGTAGGGAACATTAAAGTCTGTCCAGTGAGGAAACCTCCTCACAACGTCCAACATTCTGACCCCGAACTGTCTCACAGACACTTCACCAAGACAAACGCCCAGTCAAACACCATTAAACCCGATTTAGATTAAAACTTATCTCTTAAACCATGGCATGGTACACTGTGCTGGCTAGGGCCCAGATACCAGCCGGGCCTTCTGGTGCCACACACCACTGAGGCTGGAGGAACCTCCAGACTGTACCGGGTCTCACATGGACAAATAGACAGGTGGATGAATAGATAGATAGATAGGTAGACACAGAAAGACAGATATATAGATGGACAGACAGACCCAGACGGGTACATAGATCCTCAGCATCTGACGTCTACCGTGTTCATGTTGTTTCAGATTCCAAACTTATTTACAATCAACATTGTCGAATGTAGAAGCTGCTAGACGAGGTATTATGTGTTGCTTGCCTAGACTACGAGGGGTGTCGCTCTGCTGGTTTGTCTGTATGTTTACTTTGTCACTTACAGTGTGTGTGTGTGTGTGTGTGTGTGTGACCCCGGGACACCAGTGTTGACCACACGGGGTCAACATTATCACAGGAACATAATGAATTTCTCAGGTGAGCCACAATGACGCCTGACATCTGACCCACATTAGAGAGAAGTTTGGGCTATCACACAGTCAGACACACGTCCCAGAACACTGAACCCCCCACCTCTCACGTCATCACAGGAAACACCAACTTTTATAACTGTAAAGTTTTCCAATACATTAGTCATATACTTTTTTTTTATTCAAACGCAATAAATTTCTTATGAAACGAGAAAAGCTTTAGAATCAGAATAATTCATATCGTGGAGAGAAACTTTGCATATAAAACTGTATTTTCTCGGTCCATATCAAATATATGGAGTGCTGTCCTTGTCTCGAGATTTAAGGATTCCATAAACCCGGTCAAAATAATTCCTTTGTTTGTCTGCTGTGAAAAATAATGTTATTTTTTCCGCCGTAAGGTATGTCCCTAAGTTGAGCTGAGGCTCGACGGATAGCTAGACGCTCCTGGCAGAGCTAAACGAGTCTCCCCTTGTTTATCTTGATGGCAGCTTGCCCATAATAGTTACACATAACTATAATCAAATTTCGTGAGTATCCATACATTCTCTTGAATGTATTTTATGATTATATTCACCCTAACGATAACTGAGATCTTGATATATATCTGGGGTTTGTCAACGTCTGACGTAGGTGTGTGTGTGTGTGTGTGTGGCTCGCTGTGCCAAATGAATCAATCGTCAACCATATGGGACCTGGTTAATACGTTCTGATGTGTGTGTGAGAGAGAGAGAGAGAGAGAGAGAGAGAGAGAGAGAGAGAGAGAGAGAGAGAGAGAGAACAATAAGATTATCATGGTCGACAATAACATGTCACACACGAGGGCAGGAAGACCTCCCACAACACGGTTGCCAACATATGCAGGAAATGCTCAATCATTCTGTCATGTACGGACCACCCAGCCCAAGGACCAGGATCTACCTGACGCAGCAGGAGATCCTTCCTTGTGTTGTAGGATATCGTCATGGCTGCAGGACTGAGCCTCTGACGCCGGCCTTTGAAAAGCAAGACAAAATATGTTGCAAACTATCAAGGCCAGAGAACATCGTGTGTGTGATTGTGTGTGTGTGAGTGTTGCGGGGGTTTGTAGCTTGTGTTGACCCGTCACAACTGTGTACATACACCGTGTCTCAACCTTAGGTACACACACACACTCACACACACTCACACACACACACACAGACACACACACACACACACACACCAGCTTAACTCAGGTATCCAATGTCGATCATTCTCAAAGGAGAGGATGAACACCTGGGTTGCCTGTGGGCTGGCTGACTTCTGTTCAGTCCTGGACTCGAACCTTGACCTGACCTGACATATAAAAGGTCGACGGGTCACAGAACCTTGACCTGACTTGACATATGGAAAGTCTGACAATTGAGGTCAGAAAGGGGTCAGCCATCCCCCTGGCTCCTCCCACTACAGGATCATGGAGGACGAAAAGTTTCCTTCACACAGAAGGATTGTGAGACACGGGCGCTCCCCCCCCCCCCTCCTGCTGCAGGATGTAGCCTGCAGCGGGGGGGGGGTTAGGGGGCGGGGGGGTATATCCTACTGAAGCTGACATTTTGAAGAGGATTACTGGCGTCCTGGCGGTGGGAGAGGGACGGGGAGAGGAGAAGGATGGCGTTGTGAGAGGAGAACCAAAGGTTAGGAAGGAGGGAGAGGAAGAGGGAGAGGAAGAGGGAGAGGAAGAGGGAGAGGAAGGAGGGAGAGGAAGAGGGAGAGGAAGGAGGGAGAAGGAAGACGATGATAACAACAGAGAAGCCATTATACACAACAGCTGAAAACCTGATCAATTATTATCATTATTGTCATCATTACCAGCCAAGGCTGAAGATAAATGCAGGATAGAGACAACAAAACACGTTGGACTGTAACAAGGATATGGGAACTCCAACACGTCTTTATACAGACATTTGGGTAGTTGAGAGTGGTTACGATGGGACTGTTCCAGTAGCCGTCTATACCAGCTGGGATGTACAGTTGTGGTGCCGAACTGCAACCTGGGAACGAAGGATCTCTGGTGGCAGGAGGTGATGGTGGCGAGAATGGTGTAGTACCTTCTTCCTGACTGTAGGACGAGGTGCAGGTGATGGCTGGAGAGACCAGTGTGTGAGGGGACGAGCATGACCAGGTATACTACTGCTGACCTAACTACCTGGTTGACCAGTTGTGTGTTGGACTGGGAGGAAGATCAGGCAAGGGAGACATAGCTGAGTCCAGGAGGAGTTATCATACACATTCTCCTGTCTCCCTCAGTATGTATACTGTCTCCCTCAGTATGTATACTGTCTCCCTCAGTATGTGTACTGTCTCCCTCAGTATGTGTACTGTCTCCCTCAGTATGTGTACTGTCTCCCTCAGTATGTATACTGTCTCCCTCAGTATGTGTACTGTCTCCCTCAGTATGTGTACTGTCTCCCTCAGTATGTATACTGTCTCCCTCAGTATGTATACTGTCTCCCTCAGTATGTATACTGTCTCCCTCAGTATGTGTACTGTCTCCCTCAGTATGTATACTGTCTCCCTCAGTATGTATACTCCCTGCAGATTCTGTCTCCTCCAGTATGTATACTGTCTCCCTCAGTATGTATACTGTCTCCCTCAGTATGTGTACTGTCTCCCTCAGTATGTATACTGTCTCCCTCAGTATGTATACTCCCTGCAGATTCTGTCTCCTCCAGTATGTATACTCTCAGTAGATCTTTCATTCTTACTGGTACAAAATTCTCCTGATCATACATGACTTATATATGTATACATAACCTTTCTCATCATCATCTGACTTTCTAATCAGTCTGACATTACCTTTTGATTGAAGTTTTAATTAATCTATCAATCAAACAATTTAACCCTTTCCCGCGAAATGATTCCCTCTGGCAACACCATAATTGGCAGTTGATCTTGTTAATGTGATGGAGTTCCATCATTGGGATGAACTTTCATTAGAGTTAGCAAATTGCGTCTACCTAGCTGATAGGAATGCAAATTTGATCCATAAGTTACGAGTCACTAACGATCACATTCGTCTATCCATGGTTGGAGGTTCAGACACGCTAAGTTGACTTCGATACTGCTTCGAACTATTGAAACATGAGACTCTGATACCTATACTATGGTTCACGAAAGACTAGACTCGCTCACTCTGTTGACAAACTTTGAACTGGTAGAGAATTTAACCTGCTTCACTACAACTTCGAAACTGTTCCTAAACATGAATTACATCTGTTTAGCCTCAAAAGTTCACATTACTTTCGAATTCAAAAAGGTTTATCACGGCTCCACGAGGCTTCGAAAATGTTCGAACACTCGTGTTTATCTCGTTCATACACACATTCCAGAACCTGACCTGACCCCATGTTCAGAGGTACAGATGAACATGTTTGCAGCAGTCAGTGGTGCGTCAGGAGAGTGAGGGAGAGACTCTCCAACGCACAGTCTCGAATCTCTTCAGTTTATCTCTCTATCTCTCGCTAATCCCCTGCGTAATCCCCTCCTAAATACTTGGTAAATCCCCGCGTCTTGGATTCAATCCCTTGTAATCCCCTTACCCCCCCCCCCCCCCCCCCCCCCCCCCCCCCCCGCCGGGTATCGTCATATAATTGCTGCCATGACGAGGATTATTTCCATTTATAGAATTATCATTTGTCTCAGAATTATCACTTCGTTTAGATGATCAAATCTTACACATGAATTAACGTGATTATCACAAGATTTTCAAACGTGGTGGCGTTAATTATTATACTGACTTCATAGATTATCACAGAGGCAATACGATTCATGAAAATGATTGCAAGGTTTTATATTGATAATCGGATTAGTGTAATTGGTTCTTAACTAATACCCAGTTATCATAAGAATTATCAAGTCTTATTACAACAAACATAAGATTACCGAAATGGTCAGAAAAATTACCATAAGTATTTCATATTATTTCGGAGAATTATCACAATTACCACAGAGATTATTGCAGTAGTTGCGGGAATTATTAGAGCAGCTTTGAGAATTATGACACAACAGAAAATGTCATGTTGGTGACGTACCGAATTATCATTAATGATAATCACTTTATCATTATCATCAATGTTTCGTATATCGAGTTCCCTTCCCTAGCCCCAAAGGTAAATAACAGCCTTTTTTATTGTTAATATGAACCTGATGTAGTAAATAATAACTAATAAATGACACAACAAAGATCAATGGATAAAATGTGACGGAAGAAAAATGAATCAAAGTCTGGTTTATATGTGGGTCAGACTGATCAACCACCACCGTATGACACCTCAAACATAATATGAATAAAACAGAAATATTAATAAAAATCTTTAACAAAACAGAAAATAAACGTTTTATTTCAGCTAAAGCTTCCCTATGTACGAGAGACCAATACAGACATTTAGAAATGAAGCTTTGTGTGGTTGAAGCTGTGCACAGTGTCAGGTCTGCTCACGACTCGAGACAATGAAAACAAAACAAGATGAGTCAGATACTCGGTTTATCTTGCATTATTCACTGTATTGCTGCCTTTGGCTGTGGGAAGATCTGCGTGTTGGTTCACTTGCACCGAAGCGTTTCATCCACTGGTACAGTTGCCTGTGATTTTAATGCTTCAGTCTGGTTCGTAAGGAACTGTGAAGCAGATCATTCGAGGCAACGAGCTTCATGTGTTTGGTTCACATCTCCATATATATCAAATAATTCATAGGATGAATTAAAAGACTCTCTCTCTCTCTCTCTCTCTCTCTCTCTCTCTCTCTCTCTCTCTCTCTCTCTCTCTCTCTCTCTCTCTCTCAGCAGACATACAAGACACAGACCAACAGACACACAGACCTAAGACCTACCACACACCTGGCCAGGTCTCTGCCACACAAGCAGTGTGTGTGTACACCAACACAACGCGTGTTTCATCTGATTCTAACTTGAGTGTTACGTCCACCATCATCTGTGTTGCTGTACAGCATCAAACATAATCATTTTATTTTCGTTGATATAGATAAGTGTAGATAGTTGGCAGTTTTCTCATCTATCACAAGGCAAACAACACTGCAGGTGTTGTGTTGTTAGTGTTTCCACTCCTCTCTACACCTTCCATCAGCCTATAACCCCCCCTCACCCCCAACCCACCCCCAGAGAGCTCAACTTGAGCCCCACTAGACCCTCCCCCCCCCACGTGAGACCTGGGGCTTAAATACCCCGCCCCCAGACAACATAATCCCAACTCCCATCTTTGTTCGGCTCTTGGCTGAGTCGCGCAACAAACAGGGTAGCCAAGGAAAATCCTCCTTCTTGACACGAACCTCGATGCTCTTGCCTCTATCTCCCCTAACGTTGGGATCTGATCCTAAGTATAGCATCAGACGCCACACAGGACTGTTCCCTTGTGATCCTGTGAGACAACTACACTCCAGGTTGCTCTGTGAGATTGTGTCATCGTCAATGAACGTATAGAAGTACACTCTCGTCTGGGGTCCTTCATTTCCCTGCTCCTGCGTGGAGTGCAGCCTTGCAGCCTCACAAGACTCATAATCAGAGATCCAGGGGTTAGGTTAGGTTAGGTTAGATTAGGTTAGATGTGAGTAATCAGAACATATGATCAACTCCACTTGTGGAAGCCAGACGTATCAAACAAACAATTACACCACAAACACAAACAAAAACATTATATTTGACAAAAAGAATAAACAAATCGTAAGATAAATGATCCTAGGAACATAAAACAAATAGAGTTTCACAAAAAAAAGCCTCAACAAACATGCAAAACAATCAATCAATTATTTTCTTTGTTCTAAAACCATAAGTTTCTTGCTGTGTCCAGCCCATGATGAGCGAGCACTAGGGTCGTGGCCTTACCTACAACGAAGGAACGTTATATCTTTCACACAATGTAATTAAATCTTCAATAATTACATCATTAACAAGAAATCATTTCCAAAAAGGCGATATGATTAATTTTCGTGGATGATGAATAATTGTTGGAAACATGGATACGGTAGGGTTTAATACCATCAAAAAATAGCCAACTTAAAGACTAATTAACCAAATTATTAATGAGTGTTGGACAATTGGTAGAAAAATGAAAAGCCAGGTTAAAAAAGTCAAAGTTAATGACCTAAATAGATGATTAAGGAAATATTAATTAACGCCTCCATTACTGCACGTGATTGGTGGCCCTGGATCTTGTTAAATATTTATAATGATTATATTGTTCGTACATTGATAATGATAGTTAACAGACTGGTTTACTGGTATTATCAAAAATGATTGGTTACCTGTTACTTCTAGCAGAGGAGTTGAGTTGATGTTGTAGTGGGATGGAAGACATCAACGGCTTCTAACAGTAGAGACAGTGGATGTATATAGATCTTGAACTCAGCAACCGATATCTACACCAAAGTAGGTTGATGTCAGAACTGAAACACGTCAGTTGATTCCGGCAGTGAGGAGAGAGTGTTGACGTCATCAAGGCTAGGAGACATCAGCTGTTGGTGGCCACACTAGGGAGACTGAAGGTGAGGCTGTAGATATGAACTGATGATAAGACTAGACACAGTTACTGCCACTGTGAGCAGATGTCACTCAGTTCTGACCTTAAGTTCACGTCAGGATAGAGAAAGTTCACTCAGCTCTTAGAGGAAGTTTTCTGGTAACACTGCCACGTAGGTACGTTCACTTCACCCACACATACATACACATGATCTAACTACTTACCATTGATCAGAAAACTGTAGATATCTTACACACGTGATGTGTTGTCTTATGTAGTTTCTACATGAAGTCCGGGTCTGAAGGTTTAAGATGTCCCAATAATCATCATAGTTGATGAGTCTGACACCAGAACATCACCTTGTGGAAACACGTAGTTTAGGATTCGATAGATTGTCAACAGTTTATCTTGTAATTACTGACGAACTAAACAGTGAAGTGCCAGTGAGACAGAGACTCTCGCCTGGGGAGAAAAATCAACATTGGCAACAAAGTTTTGTTGCCTCAATAACGTTAAAAATAACAGCAAAACGTAATGTAAACAATTGACCACTGGAAGACCGGGATTCGAACCCGGGTCGATTGAAATGAGGACCCAGTCAACAGAATGTTAAAGTAGGAATGTAGGTAAATAAATACATGACTGGAGGAGAAGGTTGAACGATCAGTAAAGGAAATGATATAATGTTTACATTTCTACAAGAAGCGTTGATCATCACTTTACGACATACATCAAACCTTTAGGAAATAAATACGAGAAAACTGATTATATTATCCATCTAGACATCTTCAGCTTTTCCATCAGCAGCTGAGACAGACAAGAGAAGGTGATCTCTCCCATATCAACAACGTATGGAAGGGAAACTCCTACAGCCGCCTCTTCCATGAAGAACAAATTATCCAATTCCTTTGTAATATCTTAATTAAAAACTTTCATCCAAAGAAAAATGTAGAACAAATTAAGTTTTACAAGTTTTATGAAACTGAAAGTCTTCTTTCATCACCTGATACGGAGATAAGATGTACTTACAGTAAAGTTGGCAATTTTTTATTATTGTAATTATCTTTATTGAATTACGAATAACGTGCAATATTGTGGTAGGTTTTCCTTGAGGAAACACAGACTAACACACAGACACAGACACACAGGCCCACACACACACACACGCGCTCACATCATGTCTTCCTGATTATGCAAAGTTTAAGTATACATAGGATCATACATATACATAGGATCATACATATTCCTGTATACCGACATACACTTCCTCCTTACCCGTGGCTGTCGCTGGCAGACACATCTCCTCCTTTCTTGTGAGGATTTGTGGTACATTAAGCTGGTGGCCGGGGGAGCTTCTGCCAACAGCCACCAGAGGGAAGCACCTCCTTGACTCGTTGTCTGTCTTGGACAATCACATGTTTACCAAATGGCGTCCTACCTACGTCTCTTCCATGTATATCAACTGACTGTTATATTTCTCCCTTGTGTCCTCCTCATGATGATGTGATTATTACACGAAAGTGCACTAGGGAACTTATCCTGTTTCATTTTCCCCGTGGGCTCATAGGAATATCTTGATCACGCGCAAAATTGTGGCCCTTTCCAACGCATATATATATATATATATATATATATATATATATATATATATATATATATATATATATATATATATATATGGTCGAAATAAACTATGATTAGAATAAATTTCATTGGGTAAATCCCTCCACTTCATAGAAAATAAATAGAAAAAACACATTACATCCATATGTCAAGTATGTATCGTATATCCTGAAAATCAAATTAAACTCTTAATTGAAAATTATTCATCTGGAATGTGGATTAGGCAATCTATTCCCAGGGCGAGCGTGGGTCCAGCTCGACTACTGACACGTTCAACCTAGGAGGAAAAAAAACGAAATATTTGGCGAATATTATGTTTCACGGGAATGGTATTGGTAGCGTATATATTACGCGATCTGTGAACTTCGTGAACCTGTAAATGATAACGAAGTGTGTGACGAGAAAACACTAATAGTGATAACAAATGAAAACAGACACCGGCTGCCTGTACAGTTTAGTAACTAGTTAACAAATACATGTTTATAGAGGAATGAAAGACTCTCTCTCTCTCTCTCTCTCTCTCTCTCTCTCTCTCTCTCTCTCTCTCTCTCTCTCTCTCTCTCTCTCTCTCTCTCTCTCTCAGCCACAGGTCAGCTGGGTCGTCTCATGTGTTCATGGTCGTGTTTGCTTTACGTAATGAGACCTTCTAATTAGCTTACATCATTTCCCAACTTGCCACGTGATGGGTGACTGGCCACACAGGTGAGGCTGTCAATTATGTTGTGTGGAAACCCAGGCAGACACAACACTGGACCACAACACTGGACCACAACACTGGACCTGGCGAGATGGTCCAGCTTCCAGTGTGATGCGGTCCATTGTTTTGTTTCTCACAAATTGGTTTGGTAGTCATCAGGAAATTCCCGAACAGTTCAACCATCGCAGGTTGGGTGGAAGCCTCCATAGTTCCCGGGGATGGTTCGTGAAGCCCACACGGACCACAGTCTCCCACACGGACCACAGTCTCCCTCACGGACCACAGTCTCCCACACGGACCACAGTCTCCCTGGAAACCCTCCTGGTGCTGGAGGGAGGGTGAGGGGGGGACAGGGTCGGCCGGAAGCCCCCCCCTCCCCCCCGGGCCTGGCACTGCTCCAGACACACTCAAGTGCAACAAACTGCTGTCTCTTCAACCCCCCCCCCCCCCTCCCCAGGACACCCCCTCCCCCCGTTGCATTATTCATCCCACGTTCATCACCTCTATGGAACATATGCCATTCTGGCTCTCAGCTCCCGTAAGAAATGGGCCCTTCTTACAATACCTCCGTGGAGAATGGTCCCATCTTGCAATCACCTCCCTGGGGACTGTGCCGATTTTACACCAGAAACATTACTTTCACTGGTGCTTGAATCCGTTCACTGGGTCCTGGGTCCCGTTCACTGGGGTCTGGGCCCCGTTCACTGGGTCCTGGGCCCCGTTCACTGGGGTATGAGCCCCGTTTACTGGGGCCTGGGTCCCTTCACTGGGATGGTAGATACATAAGGTCTCTACATCTCTAGATAGACATATAGATGAGATATACACAATAGATGGAAGAGTTGATATGAAAATATGACTGAATATTATCATCACAAGATGGAAAGTTCGTTATGGAGTCAGACGAGAGAGAGGACATGATTGAGGCTCTCATGATCATATTCCAGACACCATGAACATCATGACCTGCATACCAGGCCAGGGAGGAAATGTGCCACAAGTGAGGAGGAATGTCCAGCCAACTCGATAGAAATTAGTGAGGTTGTGAAATGGCTTCCAGGAAATTGGAGGTCAGGAGCATCAGCCCGCGCAGAGAAAAGCGGAAATTTGATCTACCGAGCGAGGCTGATGTGGCCAGGGAAGTGTGTGTTCTGGAAGGTCAGGACAGGTCAACATTCCTCCAACTGCTGAGAAAGACGGTCTGGAAGCTGAGGGGTCAAGTCCTGGATCATCTGTGCCCTGGAGGCTTCTCACTAGTAAACAATCTGCACTTCACCTAACCTGATGAACGGCTTCCTGCAGTCGAGCAGTTTGTGCTCACAAAAGGTGCGACGATATTATCCTCTGAGGCAAATGTATATATGCTCACTGGCATGTACATCTGTGTGGGGGGGGGGGGAGGTAATATATGTTTATGATGTGCGTGTGTGTGTGTGTATGTGTGTGTGTGTGTGTGTGTGTGTGTGTGTGTATGTGTGTGTGTGTGTGTGTGTGTGTGTATGTGTGTGTGTGTGTGTGTGTGTGTGTGTGTGTGCCACTTGGGAAATTCCGCAACTCTGCCCCAAACTTTACAAATGACCCTCGCTTAACTTTCAAAGGAGTAAATTAAAAACTTTTTAACACTTTCTGAAACAACGAACCATTTGAGCTTTTAGATATATTTTGAACTATTCGTCTTTATCATCTAGAGGAAAACGTGGATGGTTATGCTCATCATTGTGGGTGATGACCCACACTCCAGCATCTCTCCATCACCCGCACTTCCATTTCTTCTGCAATAAACAACTTATGTGCAGCCATGGTTTATGTTAATGACCATAGGGAAGATTAACTACGTCATTAAGCCTCTGTCTCGTGAGTTGAAGTTCATTTAAGTTCATTTAGGTGTACATTATCATATATATTACGAAGGAGAATAACAGATGTGGGGTGGCCTCCTTACCTCATTAAGGCAACATAACTACTGAATAAAATAATCACATAAAAGAAGGTAATTAAACGCCATATTCCAGGGTGTTGTATCAGTTCCATACATTATTTACTCCTGCTTTTTTCCAAGTGACACATAATTTCCCCAACTTTCTGCAAGGATTTCATAAATGCTTTTTCTCTGACCTTTTCTAAGTCAGGGATTCTGTACTGCCGTCGTATATATGTACGTACGTATGTACGTCACAATGACAATCAGTAACTGTTGACCACATGACACTATACAGACACACGTACGTTATATACGACACACATACTACACGAAGTTTGTCGTCCACCACCAACACCAGGCCACACATACAACGTGATTCTTGTCTTTATCTTAACATAAATGTGGAGAGAAATTAAGCTTATGTTCATCATTAGGTTCTCAACTTGCCACATACACGACTGTGTATAGTGTATACAACATACAGGTGTGTATGCGTGTGTGTAGGTTTCACTACGTAATTACGAAATATTGTTTTACCTTCCTCAGTCAACCCTGGTACTGCTACATTGTACTGGGAATCTATTGTTTTTTTTTTTTATTTATTTATATCCTGGACGAACGTGTCTACCAATCAGGTGTCAGAGCAACAGTGGTTTAAGAATATGTAAAAGATCATTGGTGGTGGCGCCACTGTTCCGTCACGTGACCACCGTGCGTGTGTGTGTGTGTGCGTGTGTGTGTGTGTGTGTTCTATAATGCCTCCAGGGGTGCCAGGCAGCAAGGTGAGGTCTGCTCACTCCAGTGTTCATGTCTGGCTCTCCATCATCGTCCCAGCGGGTCACACTGCCGTCTGAGACTCCTTCATCCTTGTCAGGCGCCCTACTCCATCACCCTTCCTACCTCTGACCTTTGACCTAACCCTTCAGGGCCGGGTGAAAGACCAGGGTGGCGCCCTGTATTGACGTGTTCAGGGGGTCAAGTTTCTCTGTGCCTGTGAGCCCTCACAACCCCTGGAGCCCTCACAACCCTTGTCCTCCCCTCGTTGCATGACTCTCCCAGTGCCTCTGTGAGCCCGACCACTCCCTCTCATATGAGCCGTGTTCAAAGCCCTCACAAGTATAGTACTCAGCCAGACCCCCAGCCCACCAACAACCCTCATACGAACCCAGGATCTCATATATTATCCTGACAACATAATCCACTGTGCCATCTTTACCTCCCGTCTCCAGGGACGCCACCCTGGCCAACCAACAATCCAGGTGGCCTCGTTCCCTTGTGATCTTCATTTGTTTCGCTCCTCAACCACGGCGGTTCCTGGGGCCTAATCCTTCTTGCCACATATTTTTTTCCTTCCAGATTTCTGCTGTTTTCTGGAATTTGGAATAAACTAGTGTTTTCCCTGATACCCCCAGGGTGAGGTGAGGAGTGGCCAGGGTAAACTGTTGTTTGCGTTTCTTGTTCTTATCTTTATTAAGGGTTGTGTCTGGTACGTTTCTTGTTCTTATCTTTATCAAGGGTTGTGTCTTGTTCTTATCTTTATCAAGGGTTGTGTCTGGTACTTATCTTTATCAAGGGTTGTGTCTTGTACTTATCTTTATCAAGGGTTGTGTCTTGTTCTTTATCAAGGGTTGTGTCTCAGACCAGGATCTTGGTTGATAGCATTTGTTTTTCTCACGTTAGGTTCACGTGTCTTGACGCCCCCCCACCACAACCTACCCATCCCCAGTATCTTACTTTACTCACAAGAAATACAACATATTTTCATGTCATCTTTATGTGATTATTTCCTATCTATAGAGACACATTTGTACCGTTCGGGGGTGGGTTTTTTTTATACTCGTGGGGCCACATCCTTTGTACATTTTCCTCTGTCATACAATTTCTGTATACTGTGTGTGTGTGTGTGTGTGTGTGTGTTCCTATTCGTTATGACAAATACAGCGTCAATCACAAACCATTATTTCTTGTCCAAAACATAACAGTAATCATATCGAAAACAAACATAGAAAACCTCTTCCTTATTGTTTCGTGTTCCTTATGTTTAGTTCGTTAAAACCACTATTTGTTATGACAGTTAATTCTCGAATATGAAAGCCTTTACCTTGTGCATTTTGCTGAGTTATATGTCAAGAGAAAACCACGCTGGCACAAATATAATACAACGGTGATGATTGGCATCATAACCAGATGTCAGTGTAGGTCAGGACCACACTCTGCCACTGAAGGTGGTACAACATCTCCTGGTCTTTATGAAGGAAGGATTACATCTTACAATCAGTTGTGACCAAGTAAGAAGGACGTGAGCCACTTAGTTGTGAGAGAGAACAACCATGGCCAGACTAGTAGGCCACAACATTAGGTGACACCAATAGAACACACCACACAGGCCACAACACTGGCCACAACACCTCAGACTATGGTTCTCAAGTTTGGTCACCACACTTGTACAAGCACAAACAAATAACACAGAAGGAGGACAATAAAAATGCCACTAGAATTGATGGAGCTCATTTATCAGGTAAGGTTAGAAACTACAAGTTTGCTCTTTGTGGAAGAGAGAAGACTTAGGGATGACTTCATCACAACAGTTCAGTTGTTAACCAGTCTGATGACGTCAATAGTGAACAGTTCTTCGAGAGACGCAAACATAGAACAACTGGAGGATGTAACATGTTAGAAAGACGTAAACGCATATCTGTATTGCCCAAGATGGTAGAAGAATGTTATAGAATTGTCACTGTAAACAACAGATAGTAGTTTAAAATGGTGTATGATAGGCGAGAATACTGGCCGCCACGAAATTACAACTCCCTACCCATACAGTATCAATACATAATGATAAACAGTTCATTACAGACGTGGACCTACACACAAACACAAATATATGGATACAACTCCAGACATATACCTTCTTGACTTATCTAATTAATAATCTTCTCTAAAACACAAAACATTACTATCGACCACAATGGAGGCATTGTATTTACATAGAAATGTCTTATTATATTCATGCAGGTTTATCAAAGGTCGTCTGCAACTGCTAATGTTGGTGCTAGCTAGCGAGCCTCAGTAAGGGGCAGGCAAGGTAAACTCACTTTGTCTTGGTGAATAATTATAATTTGTACGTCAGGCAGCGCCGTCACTGTTTTGTCGCCGGGATCAAACTTTAGAAAATAGGTTCGAAATAGTTTCGGAACACAAGTGAGTCATGAGGCGGAAGGTGAGGTGGAAGTCATACGTTGTCTGTCTCGTATTTTTCGTGGATCACTCGAGGACGTCACAAGGGCCTGCTCTGGTGCTCGCTACACAACAAGGGAAGGAGCAGAGGTGTGCTGCACAGGTCGACCCGTCACTACAACAACGCCAAGTAGAGACGACACGAGTGTCGGGCAACATCACAACCGACGCCGGAGGAGGAGGAGGAGGAGGAGACACGTGTTTTGTGAGGAACCTCGGGAGTGCAGGGTAAGCATTTTGATGATTGCTTGTGTGTGTATTGCTGTGGTTTGTGAAGTAGTTCGTGTTTATGAAGGGTGTCAGGCAAGTGTGTCATCGTCCACCAACGATTCACAATTTGATTTTGACTTTGTGTAACGTGTAGACTGAGCCATGTGGTCCATCCTCCCAGTCTGATGGTGGAACTGACAAGGTTAAAGAGAGATTTACATTCTCTGTGGTTTTTCCTCTTTATGTTTTTTTCTCGGTCATGTAATTAGTGTTGAAATAAGGTTTAGAATTGACTGTGATTATGAGGTCTGGTTATCACTAATGATCTAATTAATCCATCAAGGTGAAACTTGTTCTTATAACATGAAATATTCCAATCATTATCCGACGTTTTCATTGATTTTCAAACATTTTTTGACGCGTAGGAAGGGTTTTACTCCTGCCAGTCCTTCGTTCGGATGACTGAATTCCCCTAATGGCCTTGTTCAACCATCGTTACTCACACAGTCTTCATTATTTCCCCAAGTCTTCACTCAACACCAGCAACAACCCTCACATTGTCTTTGTAGTATGTACAGTGAGCAACCGAGAATGAAATACCTTAGTTTGGTGTTGAGTTAATTGATGTATTGCTTGTTGTGTATTGCTAATAAGGTAGTTACCTCAGTCGTTGGATATGTTTACTTGATTATTATGACGCATTTTCCACTGTAACCAACCACCCAAACCCCACCCCACGCCCTGCCGTCCTGCACTACCCCACACGACCTACCGTCCTACACTACCCCACACGCCCTGCCGTCCTACACTACCCCACACGCCCTGCCGTCCTACACTACCCCACACGCCCTGCCGTCCTACACTACCCGACACGCCCTGCCGTCCTACACTACCCCACACGACCTGCCGTCCTACACTACCCGACACTCCCTGCCGTCCTACACTACCCCACACGACCTGCCGTCCTACACTACCCCACACGCCCTGCCGTCCTACACTACCCCACACGCCCTGCCGTATTACACTACCCCACACGCCCTGCCGTATTACACTACCCCACACGCCCTGCCGTATTACACTACCCCACACGCCCTGCCGTATTACACTACCCCACACGCCCTGCCGTCCTGCACTACCCCACACGCCCTGCCGTCCTGCACTACCCCACACGCCCTGCCGTCCTGCACTACCCCACACGACCTGCCGTCCTACACTACCCCACACGCCCTGCCGTCCTACACTACCCCACACGCCCTGCCGTCCTACACTACCCCACACGCCCTGCCGTCCTACGCTACCCCACACGCCCTGCCGTCCTACGCTACCCCACACGCCCTGCCGTCCTGCACTACCCCACACGCCCTGCCGTCCTGCACTACCCCACACGCCCTGCCGTCCTGCACTACCCCACACGCCCTGCCGTCCTGCACTACCCCACACGCCCTGCCGTCCTACGCTACCCCACACGCCCTGCCGTCCTGCACTACCCCACACGCCCTGCCGTCCTGCACTACCCCACACGCCCTGCCGTCCTGCACTACCCCACACGCCCTGCCGTCCTACACTACCCCACACGCCCTGCCGTCCTACACTACCCCACACGACCTGCCGTCCTACACTACCCCACACGACCTGCCGTCCTACACTACCCCACACGACCTGCCGTCCTACACTACCCCACACGACTTGCCGTCCTACACTACCCCACACGACCTGCCGTCCTACACTACCCCACACGACCTGCCGTCCTACACTACCCCACACGCCCTGCCGTCCTGCACTACCCCACACGCCCTGCCGTCCTGCACTACCCCACACGACCTGCCGTCCTACACTACCCCACACGACCTGCCGTCCTGCACTAACCTTTATTTTGGCTACGTGACAAAATTCGATTATGTGGAGCCCAACGCAAACTTTCCCAGGCCACGCCGTGGCCAGTCCTCCCAGGTCACGCCGTGGCCAGTCCTCCCAGGTCACGCCGTGGCCAGTCCTCCCAGGTCACGCCGTGGCCAGTCCCCCCAGGTCACGCCGTAGCCAATCCCCCCAGGTCACACTGTGGCCAATCCCCCAGGTCACACTGTGGCCAATCCCCCAGGTCACACTGTGGCCAATCCCCCAGGTCACACTGTGGCCAATCCCCTCAGGCCACGCCGTGGCCAATCCCCCCAGGTCACACCGTGGCCAATCCCCCCAGGTCACACCGTGGCCAATCCCCCCAGGTCACATTGTGGCCAATCCCCCCAGGTCACACCGTGGCCAATCCCCCCAGGCCACACCGTGGCCAATCCCCCCAGGCCACACCGTGGCCAATCCCCCCAGGCCACACCGTGGCCAATCCCCCCAGGCCACACCGTGGCCAATCCCCCCAGGCCACATTGTGGCCAATCCCCCCAGGCCACACCGTGGCCAATCCCCCCAGGCCACACCGTGGCCAATCCCCCCAGGCCACACCGTGGCCAATCCCCCCAGGTCACATTGTGGCCAATCCCCCCAGGCCACACTGTGGCCAATCCCCCCAGGCCACACTGTGGCCAATCCTCCTAGCCAATAATGTAACGTGAGGTGGCGTTTGTTTACATGTGACGTCATAACTGGATTTTCCTGTGCGCCAGAGTGCTCTGGAGAGGAAGTGGTTCACCCGCTGGCAACACTGGGCCTGGTCTGTGCCACACGGCACAGAACACGTTGGTCATGTCTACTTATCATACGAGCAATAACATGCGTTATACTGCTATATCTGAAACTCTGGCCAACCTTCCACTGAAGCCAACAAGGCGAGGTTTTCAGTAGTGTTCAGATGTTTCCTTGCTGCTCGAAGCATCTGCAACTGAAGCAGTGAACTTTCACTTCGAACATGTAGAAGTGAAGGCGTAAAAAAGACATTCATTTAACTTTTTGAAGTAAGTGAACTTTCTCAAGCTATTAGATCCATAGTACTGAAACTATTCTCAAACATATAGAAATGAAGTAGCGAACTTCTGCTAGTTTCTAGCACTGAAGCAAGGAATCTTTCCTTCGAGCTTTTGAAAATGAGACGGTGAAACTGTACCCGAGCTTTCAGAAATGAAGCAAAGAATCTTCGAGTATTTGAATCCTGGAGCGATACTTTTATTCGAGCTTTTAGAAATGAAGCAGTGACCATTTTTTTAACGTTCAAATGGAAAACTGTTAGAACTATACTGGAATAAATCATATAAACCTTTACTACAACTGTTTCGAAATCAATTTCGGTCTGCTTCACGATGACACTATCAGCTGTCTACTTATAGTAAACGTGTTGACATAACTGTAGCAATTATGATTTATATGTTCGTGTTAAAGATTCATTCATAGTTGATATTCGACTCTTGTAAGTGTCGAACACATTGTGAGATGAACACACAAATCTCAGTCTCTGTCCTCGTGGAACATCAACACTGGGTTTTGATTGGAGATGTTTCGGGGAAATGCTCTTACTCAACCATTCTGAACATTCGTCTTTTTATATATGTATACACTTCACATATATATGTATACATTTCGCATATATATGAGTTATTGTAGAGCGTATTATGCCTACACTAAGGATAATAATGCTTATTGTAAACAAGTAAAGATTTACATATGTTTTGTTATATTTGTTTATGGTAAATACATCAATACATGTTTATATCCGCCTCAGTACAAGTCTGGCTGTAGTGTTGAGAGGCACAAGATATGTAAACAGTTTAGGTCAAACACGATTCTTGGCCTGTACATGGGAGGCGCACTTTTATTTTGTCTGAAATATTTCGCAGTCACAGCTGGGTAAAGTGATATATATATATATATATATATATATATATATATATATATATATATATATATATATATATATATATATGTATGTATATAATATACAGAGGACGTCATTTCCCCATTCAGAGAATTTTACTGTATAATATAATGAAGGCACAACACACGTATTCAATATAAAAAATAACATTAACAGACCATATGAAGGAAATATTCCTCGTCTAATAATGAAAGGTTCTCAGAGTCAGGTAATCAAGTCATTATTATTATTAAACTCGTCACAGTTTGTGGGTTATGGTTGTAAATGTTTCTTCACGAGGCCAGGTTGTGCTGTGCTAACTGTCGTCTGATTAATGACATCACATCCCCTGAAGTGGGAACCCCTTACTCTGGGGCTGCTGTCGCCCCCTCACTCTGTGGGGGCAGTAAAAATTACAATAAATGAAACGGCAACAGAAAATGAGGACCATTAGTCTTTATGTGAGGGGGGGAGTTAACAGGAAATGGGGGGAGGGACAGAGAGAGAGAGTAAAAGGGAAGAGAATGTGTGTGTGTGTGTGTGTGTGTGTGTGGTGTGTGTGTGTGTACACCCATGAAAGCCAATAATTATAGTACAACCTTCACTTCTGCTAAAGAGAAGCCCCCCCCCCCCCCCCCCCGCACCCCCAGCTTACCTCATGACAGAGATAAGCCTTATCACACACAGTCCCTAAGACACAAACGTACATTGAACCACAACAAGGATATCGCCCTTGAGGAAGACAGGCTTATTACTATCTTCTCGTGTGCCTTTGAAGCCACTTGGGAATGATATTGTGAAACCCCAGTTATTGACCCATCCTGCTGGGTCGTACCAGTCGTTCCCAGGTCGTACCAGTCGTCCCCCAGGTCGTATCAATAGTTCCCCAGGTCGTCTTGGGGGTCTCTTTTGATCTTAGACGACCCCACCTACATGTGGATCAGGGGACGACCCCATCCACATGTGGACGAAGATGCACGTCCATATGTGTGTGTGTGGGGGAAGGACGACCTCACGTGTGTGGGGCGGGTACGACTGTTTCAAATCCCGGCCATTAAACTGTATCCTACAGGATTTAACGGGTCGTTTCCTGTCCTACAGCAATATAAGCCTTAATGGGTTTCGATTCCCAACATGTAGGTTAAAGGGAATTGAACTCGACACTGAAGACAACAGAACATATGTGCTCGTGCTGAACTCCCTCACCTACCATGACTGAACGCTGCTCCTGGTTAGGTTTGAACCTTGTGTTGCTCATGGATGGTAGAGCGCCGGTCCCAGGGATGGTGGAATGATGGTCATTAAAGAAACTTAAACTGTTCCTCAGAGATGATTGGACGCTGTTCTTTAGGATTGACTGATGACTGGCTGTGTTGGAGGTAGATAGGTCAGTATGTAGACACCAGGACTGAGAAGTAGATACGGGTATGTGAAGAAATAGAAATACGCAACATCATCAAACAACACCTAACCTGACTACACTCCTGGGCCACACACACGACCAGTGCCACACACATGACCAGTGACACACACACACGACCACTAGTGTCACACACACGACCACTAGTGTCACACACACGACCACTAGTGTCACACACACACGACCACTAGTGTCACACACACACGACCACTAGTGTCACACACACACGACCACTAGTGTCACACACACACGACCACTAGTGTCACACACACGACCACTAGTGTCACACACACGACCACTAGTGTCACACACACGACCACTAGTGTCACACACACGACCACTAGTGTCACACACACGACCACCAGTGCCCCACACACACGACCACCAGTGCCCCACACACACGACCACAGTCGACCACAGGAAGTGTGACCAACATTTTCATCATCTCGTGAAGGAAGACAAATTAAGTTGGTATTAGTGTTTTTGTAAGCGACTTTTGGCTACGTTTGTTGGCAACGTTGGTGGGGCTATCCTGACGGAAACGTTTGTCAGGTCTGGCCAGGAAGGGAGAGACGTTTGTTGCGCATCCGTGGGAGGGGAGGAGGGGGTAGTGCCAGGGACATCAACCGTGGGGGGGGGGAGGGGAGGAGGGGGTAGTGCCAGGGACATCAATAGTCATCAACTGTTGATGAGTCACTCGGGACTCCGGCCAAACGATACTTCATAAAAACTGAAATTGGAAGAAAAATTGAAGATGTATCCTGGCGTCGGTCCTGGTGCCGTCTACCTGATCACTCCCTCCGCCATATTGTGACATGTTTATCGTATCTTCTCTTCCCATTTTTCATTTAATTCCTCAACTTCTTGAATGTTTTTCAACTGATGTTTTCCTTTCATTTTTGTACAGCTAACACAATCTCCAACGGTACAAGTGTGTTCTTAGCCTGAGAGTTGCATTGACTTAGATTACATTATATTACAGTAAGATTACATTATACGACAATGAAATCTCATTAGAATTATATATTTCAACTCGTCGTACATGCATTCAGAATTGATGTAATTGTTCTAACTATCAGTCAGGCCTTTCTTGGAAACTGTCGACTGATTCTATTGTTTACATACAAAATATTTATTAGACTATAATCCAATGATTACAAGATGTGATCATTATTAATGTATGTTATTAAACAGGTCCCAGTTTGACTTCTTGATCACGACGGTACGGCCACTGAGCACAACGGTACGACCACTGAGCACAACGGTACGACCACTGAGCGCAACGGTACGACCCTAGAGCACAACGGTACGACCACTGAGCACAACGGTACGACCCTAGAGCACGATGTTAAGACCCTTGAGCCTCGACCTGTTAAGGTAAGTCGTTGTGGTGTCTTCCTTCCTTCCTTACATGGCTAAACTTTGGAACTGTTTACCTTCTCGTGTCTTTCCTCACACCGACCACCTGACACTGTGTCAACACATGTTTTCTTCTGCTTCAGTAACTTATAGATTACTGTGTTAAGACAAACAAATAACATACATAAAGATAAGATTATAACGCAATTATTTTCATAGATCTGGCCCTCATCCCATTTCCTTCACATACAGGAAAACGTAGGAGGATTTGCCACATTTTGAGAGATATAAAATGTTTCTCACCCCCAAAATATCGTTTGTATGCCTCCCGCTGTCATTAATAAGACACGTCCACGCCTCCAGATTAATTAGCCATGTTTTAATTAGTTATGGTGTTTTCTAAATAGTTTCGGCTTGACTAATGAGGTGTTAGTGTAGGGGAATTCCACGGTGCCATGTTCAAGTGTTGGCAAGGTGAATGTCGACATGACTCAAATATCTTGTATATTAAAGACAGAGAGACAGACAGGGAGGACTCGTTACAAAATTATCAAGTTTTATTATTCCATAAACTCAATTTTTCACACACATATCCTTC
Organism: Panulirus ornatus; assembly: GCF_036320965.1. NCBI lineage: Eukaryota > Metazoa > Arthropoda > Malacostraca > Decapoda > Palinuridae > Panulirus > Panulirus ornatus. The sequence continues at coordinate 38,870,316 of NC_092228.1, read as the reverse complement.
TCAAGTCCTGCATGTAGCGAGGAGGTAAATGATAACACACCTCAGTGTACGTTACCTTAGCAGGTTGTAACACTATAATTCCCACACCAACACTTTGACTCGTTTGAGAACATGAATGCAAGTATAGTGTCCCCCTGGTGATCGTTAGCGCTGACTTCATTACCCTACAAAATTCCCTCCACGTGTGTTTTATGTACATCTTGGCGACCATGACCCACTTGGGAATACCAAATTATATGGCTTACGCTGTGTAGACATTGCGTCTGATGTATGCATAATACATCGTAGTGTGCTGGTGTGTGTGTGTGTGTGGACCTGGACTTGATGGTTGGTTAGTGCTAGACGGTCATTTAGTAAGCGCATACAACATACAACTCGTGTATACAACACTTCTCCCACATTTATAGTGTATTACTACTATTGTATATTGTATTCTTTCTTTATAAACAATCTTGAATACAATACATTTAGGAAGAGCTCACGCCGGCTATATCTTTTAAATGTTGTGTGTATATATTTTAGTGTTCAGTTTTGATGATCTGTGGCCACATCTGCTGCACTGTGGTAACATAGATCACAGGAGGATCCACACAAGTCGGGTTCACGTAATCCATTATCTATGCAAAAGAAAGTGAAGCAACGAGAGGGTTATTTACACATCCCACGCAGGTCCCAGTACACACCACGGGATATATAACCCACTAAAGTTGCTTCCCAACCCCGGGTACACACACACACACACACACACACACACACGGAAATATCAAGGCAATAAAGAGGGAAATGTAAATACAGTGACTAGCCAGCGAGCCTCCAATATGGCTGGCGGCTGCCCTGAAGCAACATTTGGTACGAGTCTACCAGGCTCAAGTTCCAACCCCTCTGGCGTCGGGCAGATATCTTGACCTTTTTAATTATATATATATATATATATATATATATATATATATATATATATATATATATATATATATATATAATACCGATTATTGAAGGGAATGATGAATATTAAGATAGAGCGGTTGAGTGGTGATAGTGATGATATATTGATGTGTAGTGATATATTGATGTGTAGTGATGATATATTGATGTGTAGTGATGATATATTGATGTGTAGTGATGATATATTGATGTGTAGTGATGATATATTGATGTGTAGTGATGATATATTGATGTGTAGTGATGATATATTGATGTGTAGTGATGATATATTGATGTGTAGTGATGATATATTGATGTGTAGTGATGATATATTGATGATAGTGATGACGGATTGTGCCAGGAGATTGATGGTGACGATGATGGTTGATGTCATCAAGTGTCTCCCGTCCCATCACCTTCCCTTCCTGTGGTTCATCTCCCCATCACCTGTCACCCCCATTACCCCCTTCTCCCGATCCGGTTGCCCCCTCAAGTCAGCCTTTGGACCAGTTAATAAGGCAATTAACTTCACCAGGAAAAAATAAACACCATCTAATTGCCAATCTAGTAGAGTAATTAAGCATGTAAGGTGCAGGAGGGAACCCCAGAGGCTATAACCAACAAGGCAGTTGGCTCGTTAACCAGGTGCTGACTAATCCAGACAAGACCAGAAGAATACCTGTTCTAAACCTGTCTGGTTCTTATAAGACCTAACAGGGTTAGCTTGTTAATTATCCTGGTTGATCACACTCGTATCACAGTCTATATCAGTCTCTTCATATTATACTTATTAGATCTCTCTCTCTCTCTCTCTCTCTCTCTCTCTCTCTGGAAAATGGTACCATCATCAACATTCCTGGAAATCAATACAAAAAATGTATTGTCAATAATCTGGCCCACTCAGCTTACCTGATACTGGTTATGATAAGCTGGAAGACTCAGCTTTACCTGATACTGGTTATGATAAGCTGGAAGACTCAGCTTTACCTGATACTGGTTATGATAAGCTGGAAGACTCGGCTTACCTGATACTGGTTATGATAAGCTGGAAGACTCAGCTTTACCTGATACTGGTTATGATAAGCTGGAAGACTCGGCTTACCTGATACTGGTTATGATAAGCTGGAAGACTCAGCTTTACCTGATACTGGTTATGATAAGCTGGAAGACTCAGCTTTACCTGATACTGGTTATGATAAGCTGGAAGACTCGGCTTACCTGATACTGGTTATGATAAGCTGGAAGACTCAGCTTTACCTGATACTGGTTATGATAAGCTGGAAGACTCGGCTTACCTGATACTGGTTATGATAAGCTGGAAGACTCAGCTTTACCTGATACTGGTTATGATAAGCTGGAAGACTCAGCTTACCTGATACTGGTTATGATAAGCTGGAAGACTCAGCTTTACCTGATACTGGTTATGATAAGCTGGAAGACTCAGCTTTACCTGATACTGGTTATGATAAGCTGGAAGACTCGGCTTACCTGATACTGGTTATGATAAGCTGGAAGACTCAGCTTTACCTGATACTGGTTATGATAAGCTGGAAGACTCAGCTTTACCTGATACTGGTTATGATAAGCTGGAAGACTCGGCTTACCTGATACTGGTTATGATAAGCTGGAAGACTCAGCTTTACCTGATACTGGTTATGATAAGCTGGAAGACTCGGCTTACCTGATACTGGTTATGATAAGCTGGAAGACTCGGCTTACCTGATACTGGTTATGATAAGCTGGAAGACTCAGCTTTACCTGATACTGGTTATGATAAGCTGGAAGACTCGGCTTACCTGATACTGGTTATGATAAGCTGGAAGACTCAGCTTTACCTGATACTGGTTATGATAAGCTGGAAGACTCGGCTTACCTGATACTGGTTATGATAAGCTGGAAGACTCAGCTTTACCTGATAATACAACTTATAAGCTGGGCCAGGAAGATTTGGGTGATGGAATCTATAAACATTTCATTGTACCTTTTCCATCACCATTTCCCGTACTCATTCCATCATCCCTTCCATTACTATTCTTCCACTTCGTCTGTCACCCCCACCCCCAAACATCACCCCTTCCAGTTCCACCTCACACACCCCGGTCACCACTCCAGCACAACCCCATCCTCACCCACCACAATAATAACCTCGTTCCTTCATCATCATTCATTAAGATGACAGATATTCATCTGTTACCAGTGTTAAGTATATATGAACGACTGTGTTCATTATACATGATACATGAACGACTGTGTTAACACCGCATCATCCTGGCTTTGAAATCAACATAATTCATATAATTTTAGAGTTAAGTTACTTTTTTATAGTATAATATCCATATAATCTATTTACATTGCTGCGTGTTGACTCGACAAATAATAAATCAATGCCAATACTAACTTTCTATTTAAATTGGAATAACTAGAACTAAATGACCAATACTAACTTTCTATTTAGATTGGAATAACTAGAACTAAATGACCAATACAAAACTTTATATCAAAATAAAACAAAATATTTAAATGTTAACATTAAGATACAAGTTTATCCTCAAGACATTACCTCGACCTCTCTCAACCTACGATGACCTCCCCTCCCTCCCTCCCTCCCTCTAGTCAACCTCTTTTAAGCCAGGTCGACCTCCCCCAGGCCATGTTGACCTTCCCAGGCAAGGTCAACCTTCCTCAAGTCACGTAGACCTCCCCCAGACAAGGTCGACCTCCCCCAGACAGGACAGGTCGATGGTCAAACACGAGTGTACACCACAACCAGGCTCTCCCTGCACGACTCCATGAATATTTTACACAATCATCAGAAACACGCACGCTAACACACACTCTCTCTCTCTCTCTCTCTCTCTCTCTCTCTCTCTCTCTCTCTCTCTCTCTCTCCTCTCCATAAAGTACGCATATATACATACATACATGTGTGCGTGTGTGTGTGTGTGTTACCGGTTATATCATTGTTGATGGGACAACAAGGAGTGGAGTCCTTTATTTCCCTGCTCCTGGATGGAGCGCACCTTCATGTTCCGGAAGCCCCACATAAGGTATCTTGTTACATGATAACAAGAACTAACAAACTTCTTCAGTTTGTTCTCAAACTGACCAGTTTTCCCTGACCTCTTCTCACCTGAGTGTTGTACTGGATGTTGTTCATACAACCTCAGGTCAACCCTGACCATCGTGGCTGATCTAAAAGGTCAACTTTGATATGAAAACAGAATGCTCACCTCGCTGGCCACGAGACTGTACTCTGGCTATCTTGCCTCGTACACTGGCTTCGATTTGCATTGTATAATCACTTCCCAAATTGCTACTTGTGTAACAATTTTTTAAGGAAATGTTATAAGACATGTACCCACGTGTGCCGCCAGAAACTGGTCAAACCAAACTCTGGTCCCAGATCTGAAACGTTTCCTCTATCTTGGCAAACCATCGTTGACATAGACGTAAGTAACAGTGGTTGTTGGGCTGTTAAGGTGAGAGCCGCAGGTCAACTTCTGGGAGATTGTTTGATTAGGTAGGAATACAGTCGTGTCCAGGATCGTCTTGCTACAACGTGTCTGAATGACCCCTTCATTACTTCATTCATTTCTATCATCTCTTCATTCACGGACACCAAAGTGGATATATCATTTCTTTTAACATGGCCTCTCTTTTTCCTCCTTCCTTTTACTTCTTCGAGAAGAGATAATGTTGATTTTTTTACTCATAGACTTACATATATCGTGTTTCATTTTCCCCGTGGACTCATATTTACCATTTTCTTGGTTTCCTCTTCCGTGTTCTATGTGTTTGCTCGGTCTGGCCTCCAGCTTCACTTGGCTCAAGCCTCCCACACGTCTTCATGTGAAGCTTCACCGTTTCTCCTCCTGAATCACGTAAGATCTTCTCAAAGCTTCATTTGAATCCTTGGCATGTATTCCATTCCCGGGAGTCCAGACACCAACGGCGGAGTCTCTCCTGCATTTAAAAAAAAAAGTATTTCATGAGGTCCTTATTTACCCATTAATGAGGCTTGCCTGAGGGAAAGCGTCTCGACCCATGAAGCAGTCTGGGAGGAACTTGGGTCGAAAACGCTTCAAGCTGCTTCGAAGCACGCGAACCCCGAGTACCGGACTTAAAGTATAGTGGTCCTTAAATTACTGGGATAATCTGCCTTCTGGACCGTAATGGACCAACGACTCGGGACATGATTGAAGTCCCATGAATCCCGGAATGCGCTTGAAGTCCCAACAAAGTCCCGGAACACATCTGGTCGAGGCAGTACCGAGATAACTGATTCAGACAGAGCTCGGTACAGCCTGGACCATCGGTGTCCCGGACTGTGTGTCCCAGTGTTGTTCACAGGACGGCAGGGACCTCTCTCTACCCCCGCCAGTGTACCAGCAATATAAACAGTAAGCAGTAACAGTTCCTTTGGCCACAGTGATAACAGTAGAGCAGTTATGTCTTGGGCTAATTACTCTTGAGTTATGATCACTGTTACATTATCCGTGTTGTGCACCAGGTGTGTGTGTGTGTGTGTGTGTGTGTGTGGACAACATGGTGGCAGGTTACTCAGTTATCAATACAAACGCAACTTGTAAATATTTCACCACAACCTCATCAGTTCTTGGCCCTAAAGGAGATGTGGAGTAGAGGGTCATATGATTCTCGTCCCTCTGTTCATACTACATTAAGATCATAATACTTTCATTCATTCCTTACCTAATATCTGCTGTTGTTGAGACATTTGTTATATGATTCTCGTTCTTCTGTTCATACATCACAGAGGTTACATTCCTGTCTTATAATTTCATTCCACATCCGTTAGGAAAGTGTATCACGTGAACCTCGCTCTTCTGTGCCCCGATCATACGGATGATACTTCACTGTGTTCCCTAATAGGGCTGCCCATAGCCCAATAGATCAATAATACAGTTTCTTCATCAGTTCTCAGGTCAAGTTACCGGGGGTCAGGTGTGACTCAGGTCAAGCTGTTGGGGGTCAGGTGTGACTCAGGTCAAGGTGTTGGGGGTCAGCTTATGATCAAGTGTTGCCTAATTATATGACCATTAAAGACATCGTCTGGTATCAAGAAATGAAATAATAACCCACTTAGGCCATAATGTCATGTTCCTACTTACACAGTATTTTGATGTTTATGAACATAATTACAATTATGCACTTTACAGCTTACGTCCATTACTTAAATGAACATGAACTTACTTTTCTCTACCTTGAGATTCATGTTATAAAGTAAGACAGACCAAATACGAGTCTTAGATTAAAGATTTGTCTAGAATGTATGATGTATAACCTCAGAATTATCTTGTATTTTGTTGTATATCATACACTCGTGACCTAGTGCTGCTCATGACATACCCAGCGCCTCCTCCTCCCAGCGCCTCCTCCTCCCAGCGCTCATTTTCCGACCAGATCCTTAAACCTTCTCATTCAACTCGTACATCTACAGGTCGAGATGGTCGAGCAGACCAGACTAGGGGGAGAAGTCGACCCATATCTACCACAGGACACAAGCAGGTCGACGTCGACCACACCAGGCGGGTAGATGGAGCGGTCGACAGGTGGGGGTCGAGTACATAACCTCGATGCTATCGACCAGTGGGGAGAGAGAGGCAGGTAGGTAGGGAGGTAGTGTGTTAGTGTACACTAGTGAGGGTGGGTCTGGCCGCTACTTCACTACAGCACCTCACTACTCCTAGTTAAGATACTTTCGAAGATACTTTACGTGCATGTGAGAGTAACTTACTTCAAAAAGTGTTGCTTTTATAAGTGAAAAAAGTTGAGAAAATAGGGATATTGATCAAGTGGGTCCGAGGTGTTGGTTAGTGCTGTAAGAAATGTGGTTATTGTGGTAGAACTGGCAATTGTGGTGATAGTAGTGTGGGAAATCTAGCAGATGTGGTCCTTGTGGTAAAATGATGCTTATCACAGAAGTGAGGCAAAACAGTGTCAACCCCCAGTAACTATAGGTAAGCAAGATAATGTTATACCACAGTTAAGGTTTTACACTAATACGTCTTAAGATTTTAACAACCTGAGTTCCAATTTAACATTATCACCACGAGCCCAGATTTTAACAATGGTTATTCATAAATCAACATAAACATCTTGTTTATCAGTTGACTAATGAAGAAGTCTTATGAATAAGTTTTATGAATGATGTTTTACAAAATTTACACCATAAGTGTAAGTGAGCTATAGCTTGTTATAGCTCTGCACTAGAGCTATAACCTGTGATATAGCTGCACCAGAGCTATAACCTGTGATATAGCTGCACCAGAGCTATATAGCTGTAATATAGCTATTCCTACGTTATGTACCTGAAATCATGTTGTACCGGAGGTACATATTTACAATGTTACATACATTTGTTGGCACAGAAAATATATTCCCCTACACACAGGACAATACAGTCTGATCCATGAAGTTTTATAAAGCTATGGAAAGCTAAAGGTTGCGTCAGCTTACTGGACAACAAAGCTTTATCTCTATACGTGGGAGAGTGATAGCAGGGTAAGCTGTTTATTGTGATGGGAGTGAGAGGTGGAGGGAAGTGAGAAAGAGGAATACAGATGATGTTCGTGTCCTCCAACAATATTGGTGGAGGAGCTGTATGTGTTGGAGATGGTGACGGCGGAGATTATGATGGTGATGCGTTATCTTTCTCGGTAGGCTATTACACACACACACACACACACACACACACACACACACACACACACACACACACACACACACACACACACATACGTCCAAAACGTAAAGGAATTTGTGTCATCCGCTTAAGTGTTGTCGATGAACGGATTCGTGTGGATGGACCATGTGAACGGCTCCCCTCCCACCCCCCCACCCCATCCCCCCCCCACCCCCACCACCCGGAGCAAACAATGATGGTGGACAGCCCTCCCTCCCTCCCTCCCTCCCTCCCTCCCTCCCTCCCTCCCTCCCTCCCCCGGCTCCCGCCCAGGCTTGATTTATGGCACTTTACCCGTGTGGGGCGAGAGAGAGAGAGAGAGAGAGAGAGAGAGAGAGAGAGAGAGAGAGAGAGAGAGAGAGAGAGAGAATGAATAACAGAATTTAGATGAGAGGTAGAGAGAGAGCCATACAGAATGCAGGAAGTAAGAAGAGAGTAAAGAACATGATGAAACAAGAAGGAAAGATGTCATAGTGAAAGTAGGGAAGATAAGTGTGAGCCAGGCTGGTCTGTCTTCCTCACACGTCAATATAATCATTAATTCACAAAGCGACAACTGCAATAGGAATTCTTGCCAGACATGATTTGGTGGGCACTTTGGGTGTGGTGTGTGGTGTGTGGTGTGTGTGTGTGTGTGGGTGGGTGGGTGAGTGGTGTGGTGTGGGTGTTGGTTGTGTGTGTGTGTGGGTGGGTGGGTGGGTGGGTGAGTGGTGTGGTGTGGGTGTTGGTTGTGTGTGTGTGTGGGTGGGTGGGTGGGTGAGTGGTGTGGTGTGGGTGTTGGTTGTGTGTGTGGGTGGGTGGGTGTTGGTTGTGTGTGTGGGTGGGTGGGTGTGAGTGGTGTGTGGGTGAGTGGTGTGTGTGTGTGGGTGAGTGGTGAGTGTGTGTGTGTGGGTGAGTGGTGTGGTGTGTGGTGTGGTGTGAGTGGTGTGTGGGTGATTGGTGTGTGGGTGATTGGTGTGTGGGTGAGTGGTGTGTGTGTGTGGGTGAGTGGTGTGGTGTGGGTGAGTGGTGTGGTGTGGGTGAGTGGTGTGGTGAGTGTTGTGTGTGTGTGTGGGTGTTGTGTGTGTGTGTGTGTGACCTAGATTTGTGACCAATGTTGGTAGTTGCCCAGGTTGGTGAGAGCAGATATGCTCACATATCTTGGTTATGCTCGGCAAGGCTTGGGTATATTTGTGCAGTGAGGCAGCAGAGCGGAAGGGAGGGAGAGATAGAGAGAGAGAGAGAGAGAGAGAGAGAGAGAGAGAGAGAGAGAGAGAGAGAGAGAAAGAGAGAGAGAAAGAGAGAGAGAGAGAGAGAGAGAGAGAGAGAGAGAGAGAGAGAGAGAGAGAGAGAGATACAAAGAAAAAGACGTGAGTTGAAAAGAGAGAGCATTGTCAGTCGCCCACTTTACCGCCATCAACCTCTCCCGAGAAAACAAAAGAAGGTCGTGTTGGGGGAGGGGGCGGGGGGGGGGAGGAGAACGACCTAATATAACGACTACAAGACGACCAAAGGAACGACCAGAGCAGCTGAGCATCCTCCCAAGTGTGTTGTCTTCCCTGTGTGACGCGCACTATGTTCCTATGGTCTACAACCACACACACACACACACACACAACTCACAACTGTTTGTGAAATGGACAAAAATCTACAAGATATTCATGAGAAGTTGTCTGGCCACTGCTGGCAGTGTGACCAGGAACATGGGCACCTACAAGGAAGGTCAAAGGTCAGGGTCACAGGGTCATAACCTCTCCCACTCGCCAGAAACAAGAGAAAAATCGCTTTGGGGTTCACAAGTGATGGAGGCCAGACCCCACACATATATTGGTATGTTCCTTTTCCTCTCTCTCTCCAGCCCAAGCTATCGTGTTCAAGGTATAGATTATGTAAAAAAGATTGCCAGATCTTTCTATCCAGCACAGAATTTAATAACCAAGAAGTCTGTGTCAGATCCGGAGAGAAAGATTCACACAAACAAATGTAACATTAACCATTTGATCATAATGATTTATAATTGTTAGCATCAAACATTTAACATAAGCCATACATCATAGTACCATTGTGTTCTGTTATTGCTTCACGTAAGTCGTCAGGTTGTGTGAAAATATCGAGTGATACAACGAGAGGTTTGGGGAGGTTGTGTGTGTTGTTGACAATGAAAGACTACACAATACTGGTGTGGTATTGTGACCCCCACCTGCCTCTACCTGCTCTACAACTGATGGATGTTCTCAGTTTCCATAACCCTCGTCCTGCCTCCCAGCCTCACACTGTCTCCCTCGTTTGATGAACAAACTATATTGTGGTCACAACCTGTTGTTCTCCTTAATACTATCACAACACAAGACAGGAATGGTTGTACGTAGGATTACAAGCGGGTTAAGGTATACCCTCCTTAATGGAACTCCAAGATTCGTCAATATTACCACCATCTGTTACAATGAGAACATAACAATGAGAACATACAGGAAATTTTATAATTTGTGTAAAAGTTGGAATGTTTCACAATGTTGGAATGAAACGTATAACAATGAAATAGCAATCAGATAATGTGGCCGGGATCTGAAATTCAGATTAGTAATCAAAAACATTTCAATTACACGTAAGTGTAATCAGATAATTGTATTCGTATTTCATGTCAAGTTTGGTCGTCACCCTGAGCCACATATGTAACTGCTGTGTGACCACTACGTGGAGCGTAACGACCAAGTGAGACAGAGTTTCATTAAGTTCCTCGTCCAAGTTTCGAACTTGGACTCGTATGCTTAATGTTCATATTCACGTTGGAAATTCTCGTAAGTTAAGACAATTTGCATTGATTGGTTGGATGATTCCGTCAGAAGCGGAGATGATACATTTTTACCCACTTGTTCATAATCTTCCTCCAACACAATCAGGTTTTACATCACTTTCTTTCATGACGAGAATATTGATTCGTAGAGTAAATGTAAAGAATATGGGATGAGGTTGGGATTTTAAAAGTAAAAGAAAAATGAAGAAAAATGCCAAATTCCCACAGACACGTAACACAGTCGGAGTCGCAATGTTCATTTTGAATGGCATCAACATTAGGGGAGTAGCGGTGCTGTGTGTGTTGACCTGACCTGACCTGACTACCAAACCAATCGTGACAGTTTACCTAAAGCGTCAGTGATGTTTCCATCATCATAATACCAACACCAAATATCGAGGGAACATTTTTTGTTTTGGTTTTCCCTGTTTCCCAAGCCTGACTACCCTCACCTGTCCCTCTCCACTGTGGTACCTAGCCCTTCATCCTACACCCCAGTTGTCTACCCATCCCATCCTCCATCAGAGACTTCGGATATAAATATCAAAATTCTGTAATGTCTGCCAACGTTAATGTCCGACAGAGGTAACATTTTTCAACGTTTTATATAGAGTAAAATGTTTGATATGTCACTTGCTCACAAACGTTCAAAACGCTCAAGTTCAAAACGTTTGTTTTTATATCAGCTATAAATTACTGACGCTTTCAGACAGTTCAGGATGTAGAGAAAAACTGCAAAATAGATTAAACTTGCAAGAAACACTTGCAACACATGTGTTGCTGAGGGAAGGATGTTCAGCAAGCTCACAAGATTCTCTTTAGCTTACCGTAGTCAGTCTCCCGGAGAGAGAGAGAGAGAGAGAGAGAGAGAGAGAGAGAGAGAGAGAGAGAGAGAGAGAGAGAGAGAGAGAGAGATCAACGTCAGGTAACACTTGGGTCTCGGTTACCTTAGCAACAGGCGGGACCTCCCTCCCTCCAGCCTCCCTCCCCCACGCCCCTTCCCTCTCACTGACTCTCCCTTCACTTCTCCCTCGACCCATCTATCTCACTCTCTCTCCTGTCTCGCTGCCGGATTTGTAGCTTCCTATTTGACTTACAGCACACACACACACACACACACACACACACACACACACACGTACGTCCTAAGCCCTTAAGTCTATCATGTGTCTACTTGGTATATATGCTGAAGTCCAACATTTGTCAGTAGTGTGTTGTTCAGTCAAGAATAACACAGAACTGTTCAGTACTGTCACAATAATTAGTTTGATTCATAATGGTCGTAGAACTAGTATTGATAATATAATAATAATTAAAGTACACTAGTCAGAAGGCCTAGTCCAAGTGGACCATACAAGGACACAGGACCATCCTACACTGTTCATAAGACCATACAAGTATACAGGACCATCCTACACTGTTCATAAGGACCTGCAGGCAGTCTTGTATCCTTGATTAAGGGTGGGTCATGGTTGTAACATCATCCACGACCCTTCCCATGACTAACACAACCTTGTAACAACATACAACACAAACAGAATATGTTGTAGTCTCACCTCCGGCAAGAACTCTGTATATAAAGCACTAACCAGACTTCACAACCAGGCTTCACAACAGAGGAACATGTTGGCATTATCAATATATTTGTGGCTATTTATGTCTGGATTGCACGACATTATTACCGTTATCGGTAATCAATGACGCCAAATATATTTCTTAAGTTCCAGATATACACGAATACAGCAGAGTGGGTCGCCTCGTGTTGGATAAATTCCATAATGTATAACTGGTGTATTTATAATCTTCTTGGTTGATTATGTTAAGTCTACGTTTACATGATATTGTCATAGACAACAGGACAATATTTCTCATGTATATTTAGAAGATAAGATAGAAATTGATAATCATTAACAATTAGTTTCTCAGCTGCTTCCTGAACTGTGTGTTCGCCAGTGTGGAGCGTCGTACCAGCGATCATAAGGTAACGTATTACGTCATACACAGTTGTGGTTGGTCACTAAACCTTCCCACAACTTGGGTTGTTAACTAAATTCCTGTGATTTGCATATTGCTTTATGTAACTTGTATAGACTTTTTCCTATATGTAATATTTGATGACTGTATTTGAGGGTAATCATGATGCATTTGAGGGTAATCATGATGTAATTTATATGGTTAGTGACGTGTGATGTTTTTATAACATTGTATAGTATACATATGTCATCATCAGTTTTTGTGTCGGCCAGTTTGACTGTCTCAAGAAGTCCCCCCTGAACTCGCACCACAATTTCTCTGTAAACAATGCTAAGGTTTATTGTTCTTGGTGATAGAATGTTACACTCACACACTTGGTCTACTGGCTCACAAGCTTTGGTTTGTCTAGGACGAAGGTTCGAACCCCAGACCTCACCAGGGTTTCCACTGTCTCTACGTCGAAGCTTTTCATCGTCAGATTTCTATGTTTACCATTTGTTTAACAGTTGTGTAGAGCAGATATCTAAGACACTATCGCCAGACACACACATAGCAAACACAATATTATATATTACGGTCTGATTGTATGATGGTGGTCTGTAAGCACACAGGAACATACGACTGGTTCAAGTGTTGAGTTGTATCTACATTGCATCAGTTCTCCAGATCTGTTCATCATCAGACACGAGCTATATTAACAATGTAAACAACAGATAACCCTTCACTCTACATAACACTAAACTGATCTCCAACATGGCGGGGGAAAAAAACGTATTTTGACCTGAAATTTTGGTGAGCGAGGACCAGGGGAGCTATAACTAACACCCCAACATGTCATAAATCTCCCCACCTCCCTTCCTCCCCACCACCATGCTCCACCACTAACAGAAAATAAAAAAAATGATTTATAACCTTGTAAAATTTGCCGTGTGTAAAAATCAAACAGAAAATTCATCTCGTATAATTTCCTTCTTGGAACAATGATTGTGTTCCAACAGATGGACGGTCTCCCCAGTCTGATCACCCAGTGTTTCCTCCCCAGTATGATGATGCCCTTGTTTCCTCCCCAGCCTGATCACCCAGTGTTTCCTCCCCAGTATGATGATGCCCTTGTTTCCTCCCCAGCCTGATCGTCCCTACGTGCTTCTCCCCCTCCCCTCCCCTCCCCCCCGGCAACTTTAGCCACACGTTACAACAAACACACATTTTACACACATTAGAGGACAGCGATAATGGAAATAATCCATAATTTGGAAAATGTACAACTGTTGCCAAACTTTTCTTCTCTGGTCACAAGGTATTTTTATTTTATATTTGTTGGGATCGCTGCTCTAACAATAGCTTGAAACACAAACAAAAGATTCAAACATAGAAGTTGGACACGTTGAGCCAGGCGTTAGATCAAACGCAACGTAAGCAATGATCTTACTCATTCACTGGACAAACAATAGTTGGAAATACAAACAATCTGAAAGGTCGTTCACCAATGAAGACTTTGGTGCATTAGTTCAGGTACAGCTGACGTAGGTGACAGGGGTCATTATGGTCCCGGATGGAGAGGGGTTCATTATTGACTAACTGAAATTATAGGAAAAGTTCACAAGATAAGAACACGAGGGATTCTAATGGTATTCTGCCCCAGTGTTTGAGTCACTCTCCCCCTAGCTGCAGAGTGTAGCACTGTGATGCCCCGGCAATATACACACTCGCCCCAGTGTTCTCATAATGTGTTACACTTCATCCATTATCTCCTCTATGATCATCTCGCCTTTAATTCCCTTTCCTTTATCTTCCATCACCCTTCCCATTAACTCCCCCCCCCCCTCGTTGAAAGCCTAACTACCTCCCACAAACACTTGATGATGACCTGATGATGACCTGTAATGATGACCTGATGATGACCTGTAATACCTCCATCAAGTTATCATGTATCATTTATATCAACAAACAGATGAAATGTTTTGTGTACTGTCTGGAGAGTAGGCAACCCTTAGTTTCTCTACCAATCATCGTGTAATTCGTAATCATCCAACCATCATTAATCTTGTTTGTATTGTTACCAACAGCCACTGGACCTCGCTGGCCTGTTATGTATGGGTCAGCCTTATCTTCCCATGTTCCATACAAGCCCAAGCAATGATCAAAACCACGTAAGCATTTCTATGTTTTCAAAATCTTACAATAATTCAAATTTGCCAAGTATGTCATCCAAACTACGTTTATATTAGTTGCATGAAAATGGTTGTAATGTTTGGATGATCTGCCAAAAATTTATGTAGATATTATTTACCGAAATTCCGTTACCATTTGATCACCAAATGTATCACACTGATGGTAACAATCAAATATTCATCTTAGTAAACACTTCAGCAAATGTTACCAAATGCATATATTTCTTTCTTCCCTGCATGTTCCCTTGGTAGAGACTGGCAAGACTGCGTCATCTGTGGCGTCATTACTTGGCAAGACTGCGTCATTCTCAACGTCATAACTACGTCACGTCTGTCACACGCCTGTTATTGCCAAGTGACGTCGTGTTCGTCAGTCATGTGTTTGGTTGAGGGTCGTTCTGTACCTGGAGTGTGAAGTGTCTCTGGTTTGACGATTCGTTCACATGAACCCAAGTTTGTAACAGACAAGTAACTGCTCAAAAAATGTTCAGAAAATGCCATGTAAACAAACAAACGAATCTACAATGTTTTGAAACTGTGAACCGAAAGCCGAACCCATGAACTGAGATAGTAAAGCGCGAGTTGAACCCATTAATTAAATCGTTTCTGGAACATGGTTTTTATCGGGCAACAGTTGCAGTATTAGGTATGTAATCTGCCGTATAACCTAGAACTATGGGTTCATTTGGCTCGTTACCTGAAAGACAATTGAGGAAAAATGTAATGGAAAACGTAGTGAAGCAGTAGAGTGAAGCAGTAGAGTGAAGCTGTAGTGTTGATGACGGGATTTACAGAATCGCACAATGAAGCTTTACGAAACATTTGAGCTCGAATTCGCAGTAGTGAATATTTCCGTCCACAAGTGATGCAGGTGTGTGTGTGTGTGTGCGCTGTACAAATGGTTCGTCTTTTTAGTTTACTATACAAGTAAACAACGAAAGGATTTTGTGCTAAAGACGTTAGACGAGACAATACTACCATGATAAACAATGATGATAAGACGAAGATAACCACAGAACACAACACAATAAACATATATGAATAGAAAATAATTCTTGCCAGAGCCAATCACCTCACGAGCCTGGGAGCGGCTGCTTGAGGCAGTTAGAAGCCGTTAACGATCATTAACGGCTTTGATCGATCATGAACCTGAAAGGGCGTCAGCGGCAGCAGGGGAGACTCTCCAACATCAACAGACCGTTGGGGAGGGGAGTCTCCAACAGAATCTCCAGCACGTTAGAGAAAAGGCGATCACGTAGCCTCACCAACAGGAGGGTGGAGGGAAGAGGGAGCAGGCCTTCCGTCAGCACCTTCTCCAACACCATCTCCAACACCATCATCACGAAGCAGAGAAGCAGAAGTACTGACAGGTTAGTAGTACAGTTGTTACAACCACTACTTGTACCCCCACCATCACTGCCTCGCTTCCTTCTTTCCTTTTTCTCGATTTCTATTTATAATCACCACTTCCTCTGTGATCACCACTTCCTCTGTGATGACCACTTCCTCTGTGATGACCACTTCCTCTATGATGACCACTTCCCCTTGCCCTGGTCTGTGATATAGTCGTCACATTTGATGTGAACTGTGTCGTAGGTTTAGTGTGTCGTATGAGGCGTGGCCGAGCGTGGGTATGAGCAGTGAGAGTGGAAACTGGCCTCCTCATGTGAAGATGTGTTGCTGGAATCCTTTTATGTTCGCTGATGAAGTTTCCGGTCTGGGTCACAAACCATTGTCGCCCACAACCCCCCCATTTTCTCTGTCATTTTCCTTTCAAATTTAGGGTCCCTTCGTCAGTATATTTTGGTTATTTCTTCCTCTATTTACTCAGTATTGTGTACGTTAGATGATCATTATGGCAGAAATGTGACTGTATTCCTTGTTGTCAATCATATAACTTTATCAGACAACCAAGCCTCTGTAACGGCCAAGACTGACGTAATACAGTTAAGGTTTTGAACGTCAGGTTTTGTGTCTAGACTTAAGGACTTTTTATGACCCATAATGTGGCGGTAGTGAAGATTGTGAACCTTCAACGTCGAATATATAGAGAAAATATGGAGAGATTTACAGCCCAGACCTTCCACGGTGATTGCTCGCTGTATTACGTTATGTATTTTTCTGTTTTGATTATTATTCTTATATTATTAGATCCATTTTTCCCTTTTTTAGATAAGTTTATACTT
Organism: Panulirus ornatus; assembly: GCF_036320965.1. Taxonomy (NCBI): domain Eukaryota; kingdom Metazoa; phylum Arthropoda; class Malacostraca; order Decapoda; family Palinuridae; genus Panulirus; species Panulirus ornatus. The sequence continues at coordinate 38,853,588 of NC_092228.1, read as the reverse complement.
TTTTCATTTATTTTTGTTTATAGTCTACGTAGTTACTGTGTGTGTGTGTGTGTGTGTGTGTGTGTGTGTGTGTGTGTGTGTGTGTGTGTTGGGATACGCCCCTAGTGGCACACTTCATCATCATTCCATAAACTGTTGTCATTAATCATAAGATCCCAGCTACCTAGGGCAGCCGGCCTGGCCAGGGTTGATCATGATCCCAGCACTCCAGCCTCCCTAGGCCCTAACCCCTAGCAGCCATAGCCTCTATGGCCTGGGTCCTAGCTCCTAGCCTTAGTAACTAGCCCCTAGTCTCCATCCCTTAACCTCTGGCCCCAGCCACCTAATCTATACGTAGATCCTGACGTATACACTGCACACACAGACATGCCCACGTACATATACACTGCACACACAGACATGCCCACGTACATATACACTGCACATAGACATGCCCACGTACATATAGAGGGACACAGGGATGTGAATAGATCAAGAATTACCATACTCAGTTTATCAACTCCTATAGTCTAGCACTCACCACAGCATCGTCCAGGGTAGAGATGTGAGGTTTAGGGACGGGGGACAACATGGATAACGAGACAATTCTTGATTGGATTAGGTCAGAGGTGATGGCGGTGCTGGATGAGGTAGGAAGATGAGTTGAGGTGAGGTGGCATGATGAGGGCAGGGTGGCCGAACCGCTGGTCCAGGTGCAGGAGGTAAACCCAAGATGCTGTTGCTGCAGAGGCGAGTGTGAGCCGTTGTGTGGCGCCAGTGTGGACGTAAGGTATCTTGAGGCAGATCCTCCGAGTTAGAACTGCTGGGTCTCGTGGTTCTTCTCTTGAAGGGAAGACACATTCTCGAGGTCCTAAATCAATGGACAGTTGTAGGTCTTGCAGTTAAGGTTGCTGCAGGAGATGGGCATTAGGGATAGCCTACAGGCTCTCCCAGGAGAGGACCATGGGAGAAATATGGCAGCACAAAGCCCCTGCCAGAGGATGATGAGCCAAGAATTACTTAGTGGACGTTTCCAGGCGAATTTAGCGTCTTGGCTTCTGAGCCAGACACATTGTGACGTAAACACAGATATTCGTGAGCCAATCGGGTCAGCCACGTCGATAGTGTTAATAGTGTATGACTGCCATGTTCATTGAAGAAGTGGGCCAGGTGTTTGTCTGGCCATAGCAGTATAATGTCATTAGTACCACATGAGTTTTGTGTCGTGCCACCAGGAAGACCTGATACACAAGCTTCAATTTCAAGTTTCTATAACGAAACAAAGAAGCTCATTGTTCCCATAATTGACTTTCTTTCAAAGTTCCATCGATCATTGAACCAGACTCATAAAACATTCTGAGGTTTTCACATTATCAGTAAAGCATCTCATATTTTGACGTTGTTAGAAAGTATTGGTTTATTCTGTCCAATATTATTCTTTTCAATGAAGAAATCCTCAGTACAGAAGAGATGGCGCACTTTTGACATTGTGTTAATATTTGTATGTAGGCGTTTAACTTTGCTTTACGTGTCTGGCGTTTAATAAGGATATTGATAACCATTTAAATAATGATAGTGATAACTATGATACCAAATCCTATGAAAGCTATCAGATGTGTAAATCGTAAATAATCAAGTCCACAACCCAATACAGTTGTAGAATGTTTCGGTAAATCCTTTCATGCATGTTATGACCCACAATGTAGACAGATCCTCACGTGATGGTGTCTCGTTAAAACAGTGGGACAGGAAGGAACCTCGCCACCTGTGGTCGTATTACCTGCGTCCCAGCTGAGGTCAAGAGGTCTCAGCTGAGAGGGTATCAGGTCATTATCTTGAGACATGTTTCACTCTTGTTGGCCACGCTAGTTATTACAGCCAGACCCCGATATTACCACCGCGTTTGAATGGCTTGGTGTGTTGAGGTTGTGGTTTGAATCGTGTGTAAGAAATGGATTGCTATATAGATAGATAAAGTAGAGAACTGTGTTGTTGATTTCGTTTCTATCATACATCAGGCACCTCCTGCAGTACTGGTTTCAGTAGTTCCCGGCGCCAGGGTTCGTATCCCACGTACACCAAACCTTCCTTGTATCTCTCACTAACTTTCTTGCGTTTCCACAAGTTATCCCAATATTTCACACCACATTTCCTCTCACTTGTGGTATGTCGTCCGTAAACCACATGATAAATCCCTGAGGCACGGGAGGGGGGGAAGGGGGTCCCTCTCCTCTCCTAACTAGCGTATAAATCAAACTTCTCACATCAGATCTTCCAGTAAAACATTTTAATAATAAATGTTGTTTTGCAGCAAAATCATAAATTGCAGTAAATGTTGCCAAAAATAGAGACGGGAAAAACGAATTTCCTCGCCAAAATATAGATTGAAAATTGTTAATGTTCTCGTCGTTAATACATAGAATATGGCAGGTTGTCCTCCATAACATACATCACAAAATGATCATTTTCTTACCAGCGTTTAACATGGAAGTAGTCAACCCGCCAGCACATTTAAATCTCTCCAGTGAACTTTTACTGATAGAGTATTGTGCACTCAACCCTCACCAGAGCCAACATGGCGTCCATAATCAATAACGGATAAATGAAGTGTGCAATAACGGATAAATGAAGTGTGCAATAACGGATAAATGAAGTGTGGAATGTGTTAAATTAATGAATCGTGGCCAACGCCAGCCATCTGGACAGATATATTGCTGGTGTATATATAGAGAAGGTGTCTGTCATCTGCAGATAATGGTCCTACTATTATCTCTCTCTCTCTCTCTCTCTCTCTCTCTCTCTCTCTCTCTCTCTCTCTCTCTCTCTCTCTCTCCCTGGTCGAGAGCCGGGGGGGGGGGGGGGGGGGGGGTCCTGGATATGGTGAGCGTTGGTGAGATGTACGTTGCCAGCAGGGGTTCAATGGCTGTCAAGTGTGGCCCGTGTGACCCAGAGATCTCTCTCTCATCTCTGCCTTACCCACACATGGTCTCCTGACTCTCCCTACACACACACACACACACACACAAGAACACACGCGACACACACACACACACACACACACACAAGACCACACGCGACACACACAAACACACACACACACAAGACCACACGCGACACATAACTGCGGTGATCGCTACCCGTTAACCTTGCTATCTGGCAACATCTCCTCGTGAGTTCGCGTGCGTTGGTAAGTTCTCTCTCTCTCTCTCTCTCTCTCTCTCTCTCTCTCTCTCTCTCTCTCTCTCTCTCTCTCTCTCTCTCTCTCTCCTCCCTCCCTCCGCCACAAATGAAGCATCATTATGAGCGGCAGCTGGAGTTAATGGTAATAGAGTTGCTCGTTATGCTTGTATTCGGGGAATAATCAGCCTTCCGTCTCCATGAGGAATAGCACTATAATCCCCGCCTCTTACCGACCCACTGAGGAACACTTACTATGAACCTTGACAACACTGCCATGATAGTCATCTTGACCTACCTTGGCAACGTTGTAATCATCATCTTGACAGCGTTGCCAAAGTGTTTAACTTGTCATACCGCTCTACCTCAACTTGACAACGCTGGCTTTTAACTTGTTCCTCTGGCTAATTAACGATAGTTCGCTCTGGCACGGACGAGAGATAACCGTCATTAATATCTCTGTAATCTAGGCTAATTAGCCCGCATTTGGCGCTCATGTTGTGGCCAAACTGTACTTATTGATGTTACAGGGCGCATCGACCGAGTCCCCGGGACTGGTAGTGTGTGGGGGGACTGGTAGTGTGTGCGGGGACTGGTAGTGTGTGGGGGACTGGTAGTGTGTGGGGGGGACTGGTAGTGTGTGGGGGGACTGGTAGTGTGTGGGGGGACTGGTAGTGTGTGGGGGGACTGGTAGTGTGTGGGGGGGGACTGGTAGTGTGTGGGGGGGACTGGTAGTGTGTGGGGGACTAGTAGTGTGCGGGGGACTGGTAGTGTGTGGGGGGGGATCATTAGAATGCAGTTCGCAACATAAAGTTAACGTACGTCATGAACTATTAATAGTCATGACCTATTAATATTCTACTAGACAGCTGGTGTAACCCCCTCCCCCCCAGTGTTGTGGTCTTCCTCCCCCAGCACAACTGGTGTAAACCCCCTCCCCCCCCCAGTGTTGTGGTCTTCCTCCCCCAGCACAGCTGGTGTAAACCCCCTCCCCCCAGTGCTGTGGTCTTCCTCCCCCAGCACAGCTGGTGTAAACCCCCTCCCCCCCAGTGTTGTGGTCTTCCTCCCCCAGCACAGCTGGTGTAAACCCCCTCCCCCCCAGTGTTGTGGTCTTCCTCCCCCAGCACAGCTGGTGTAAACCCCCTCCCCCCCAGTGTTGTGGTCTTCCTCCCCCAGCACAGCTGGTGTAAACCCCTTCCCCCCCAGTGTTGTGGTCTTCCTCCCCCAGCACAGCTGGTGTAAACCCCCTCCCCCCCAGTGCTGTGGTCTTCCTCCCCCCAGTGTTCGTGGTCTTCCTCCCCCAGCACAGCTGGTGTAAACCCCCTCCCCCCAGTGCTGTGGTCTTCCTCCCCCAGCACAGCTGGTGTAAACCCCCTCCCCCCCAGTGTTGTGGTCTTCCTCCCCCAGCACAGCTGGTGTAAACCCCCTCCCCCAGTGTTGTGGTCTTCCTCCCCCAGCACAGCTGGTGTAAACCCTCCCCAGTGCTGTGGTCTTCCTCCCCCAGCACAGCTGGTGTACAGGTGTAATGTACTGTAATGGTTCTGTGTACAGTTGTAATGTGATGATGAGTTACCACTGAAGATTGCATTTGACCTGAACCATACATGTCAGGTCAAAGACTCTGGACAAGGGACTAAAAAGTTCAATACAAAAGCCATTAATATCCAGAGTGTAGTAAAGATAGTGTAGTGAAAATGACTTTTGACCTGACCCCAGAATGATCCACGCCAGGTCAGCTGCAGAGGTTGTTAACTGTGAATATTCAATATCATTGTCTTTCCTGGAGGTAACGGAACTGGATTACACAACATGGGAATTACCGTAGTCAGTCATCATCCAGGATTACACTAACCGTAATTACTCAGAGGAGAGATTAACCATGTTGTTATATTACCAGAGATTCATTAATCATATTTACTCGACGAAAGATGGTTCATGACTTTCATGAGACTGTATGCAAGGCGCCTCTCACGTCGTTTTCAGTTTTAGAATATTTCACGTACTATACATCTCTCTACGCAACATGTTGTTGCACTTGCCTGGTGAACTCGTCCTTGCGATATGTATTTAGGCCAATATTTAGGCTGGTCATGTACCAGTCCTGTCTCTCTATCGTCCTTGTCTATGTGGTCATTTACCACAAAGTTGAAGTCAATTTATAAAAAGACGAGTGTTACCAACACCAGGGGTTGTTTACCTTTGACACGGTCACTGTTTAGTTGTTTGTGATGATAATAACTACTGAAGTGTCGTACCGTCGTGCTGGAGGACCAAACTGTCACAAGGAACACCTCGCTCCGGTCAGTTAAGTAGCGTCCTGGTTAAGTGTCGCAACGTCTTACTCATTCGGTTAAGTTACCATCATTCTGAGGATACAAAGCTTTGTGGCTCCTATATACATTATGTTCAGTAGTATTAGACGTTTAATACACTTATGATACAAGACTATTGTGATTAACTTTGGGAATAACGAACACAATATTGTGTAAAACATACGATATAAGATCATCTTACAATACCATTTCGTAATTTTTATAAATTTTCTCATTTCCTACTTATCTTTTGTTTTTTGCTTTTAAAGGGACGTTATCTACCTTCGTAATCCCATCCTCTACGACATTTTGTGTAAATACAATACTTTTTACCAATGTTATAGATTTAATCGAAAATTGGCTGAGTTACCCCTTTAATATTTCAGTTTTCTCTAATATCTACCAACGACCTGGTTTTCTAAAATCAACCCTCAACTTAGCTATTTATACGATAAACGACACCTACGTAGATTATATTCGGAGAAATGAGGCGTTTATCCCTATGTTATGAACAGCAACTTTATACAGTAATGATTTAAGACTATTACGATTGTCTGATGATAACAAACCTTATCAAAAAAACACGAGGTATGAAACCTTAACTGACAATACTATTTCGTCCATTTTTCATTTTTCTCTCCATTTCTCTCATTTCTTTTCTTTTTTCCTTCTAAATATGTTATCAACCTTTATAATCCCATCATCTAACACATTTGCTGTGAATATGATATTTCCTGTTGATGCTATGAACTTAACTAAAACTTGATTGAGTTATCCATAGTAAATATTTCGTTTTCTGTAATTGTTTGCCTCAGTCTTGGTTTTCTAAAAATCAACCCCCAACTCAACTATTCTTACGACAAACGGTTCATTTTTGTAGTTACATTGGTAAAACAGAGCCAAATGAGCAATTTTATGAATTCTTAGGCTACTACATATTTTGTAAAAGCTTCAGAGATGGGTAGGTCAATAAAATGACTACTTGGCTGCGTATATGTAGTAGATATATAGCGTAATTATATGACCTGATTACGGGCCTCAGTTGCCCGTCCCGTCTCTGCAAATATAAAAAGAATATTATTTCTAGAAGCATTAAATCATCTGACGTGTATCGTCTTTACTTCAGCGCGTACCCGCACGTTCAACAAGATCGGTACATTTTTCATACCATGATGGGAAGACTACATGACGCACTAATTACAAATGCACGACTCTTGGTCGACATTATACCTTATACTTGTATCGATTTACATTACCCAACACCCTAGACGATACATGTGTACCCTAGTTATCTATCTTACCCTCCCAACACCGTAGTTGTTACCCCTGCACGCTTTCCCAATATCTTGATCACCCTACATATCCTGTCATGTCAACACATCTGACAATTTAACCATCCTAAAGTTGCATTGCATCATTCCCAGACACCTTCACTGCATTCTGAACTGCCTTAAAGACGATAGATTCCCTTTGATAACCTCAGCACCTTGTGAGTACATGACAGGTCTTGCTGCCCTTATTGGCATCCTTGCATCTGCTCCCAGCGTCCTGACCCTCAGCCATCCAGTCACAATCCTAGAACCTTTCCAGCTCCAGAGACGCACTACAAACACGTACACCCACATGTAACACCCTGAACATATTGCAAGCACCCAAGACATATTCCAAGTTTCTCAAACATGCCCAGGGCACCCCAGACATACTGAAAGCACCTTCGACATGCTCCAAGCACCCCGGACATAATTCAAGCACCACAGACATCTACCAAGTACTCAAGACATACTTAAAGCACCAACATGACCCAGACACACTAGGTAGACAGGCACCACACACACACTAGACGTTCTCCTGGTGTCCTCAATATGGTTTGAACAACCTAAACATATATACATCACCACACACACTTACCTGGCTGTCCAGATGTATTGTACCACCATCTCAGACACTCGTCCAGCTCACACACAACCTCACAATACCTGGCAGACCATGTAGATGATCCTCGACACGATCCGTAAATCCCTGATCCCCGGAGACTGGTCATCAAGGTGTAATCTCCCAGGAGCATCTGTTTCTCAGTCGTCCGGTAAATGAATCAAGGTTTAGGACAGGAAAGACGTAATTTGGTCATGATGTGAATATCATCTCGCGTTAGGTATACTGTACACCATCAGTAGTTTACTATCCTTTATTGATGTCAACTCGTGATGGACAGTTCGTACAGAAACAGCCGATGATAGTCAGACAACACAGGAAAAATTAAAGTGATGTTACCAGAATCAATCCATTAACGACTTTGATTAGCCGAGTTAAAATGGCCAATTATTTCACCTGATTGGATGGATTGGCCAATCACGGGGTATTGTAGTATCGTAGTGAAAAGCCAGGGATTGTTCACTATAGCAATATATCGTAAGGGGAGGAGGGCTGTGTACTGTGCCTGATGTGGGGTGGAGATGGATGGTTATATACTGTAGTGGTGTGTTGTAGGGGAGGATTTAGGCAGGTTTCTTCCGTTTATTGTTGTAGTTCACGATAAGGTTTAGGTGGGAGGGTGGGGTGGGGTGGGGGGTTATTGTAGCATGTGGAGGGGAGATGAGGAGCGGCAATAGGGTACACACAGGAGGCGGTACATACAGAGATAAGGTACATTTAGGAAGGTACATCAGTGAGGGTATATGTAGAAGGATCACATGCAGGATAGAGTGTATCTAGACGTACAACTGTGAGGCAGGAAGGAAAGGGAAGGTTAGGTTGAGCTCGAGTCTTCCTCCAGAGAAGTCAGGTGACCTCATCCTCCGTCAAGGATGAGCAGAGACCCTTATTACCTAACTTCGTTGAGGGGAGGAAAGTCATACAGAAGGAGCAGGTGGGAGAGGAGGAGGAAGGGGATTTGTCTACATCATGACCTTTGATTTCACTCTTGTATGTGATACGTTCCTGTATGTATGATGGCTTTATTGTCACTGTTCACTAGTTCTGCTCACAGTGAGGCGAGGTGAGGTATATTAGACATGTTTAGGCGTCATGTGAGGCAGCGTAACATTTACTGTCGTGGTGAGTGACGAAGGATCTCTCGATCACCAAGGATCCTGCAGGTGCACGTGGGTGCAGGATCACGTGTGTGTAGGCACGGGCGTGCGGGGGAAAGTAAGGGGGTGAGTGGGCGACCCGAGCCCACCTGAAGGGACCCCCACACCAGACTGGAGGTGATCAATAAACCTGGTCAGTCGCGTCGCAGCTGTCATCGTGGCACCACGCTCGACCCGCTCTCTCTCTCTCTCTTGTTTACATAATCGAGGGAACTTCGATCTTGTCTCCTGGACACACTTGACATCTTGAGGGCTTCATCCAGGGAGCTGGCCACATCCTGCCTGTCTAGGATGTTCACGACCTCAGGATGTCTGTGATTTAGGACTCGCTCGGAGCTGGACTCGAGACGGTACGAGTAAGTTGTTCTTGCCAGTGTGAGGTATGTGAGTAATGCCTGACACTCACTATTTTCAGACATTAACCACACGTTGCTACCACGTCTTCATGTTGTGCTCTGACCATATTTGCTTCCCTGTTCTCTCCACGAACATTAAGACCACAAAGGTCAACAACAACAACAACATGTTTCGTGGATATTCATCAAAAGTTTTGACATTTAGAAATTCTTTTAGAATCAGAAGGTTTAACACGTTGTTGTATACACACAGTCCTCTTCCTTTCCAGACTTGTCATCAAACATTCGGTCAGAATATGGTTCAAAATTAATTCAGACTCGATCAAACATTCATACAACTACACCTAAAACCACTACAAAAGACTGAAAAATATACTCGATAGATAAATCTATTATGCGTAACGATTGGCGTGCTTAGGATGTACAGACGGGGGGGAAGGAGGGCGTATTGCGTATCGTACACAGAGCCGGGCACTGGACGACTCCAGTCCTTACGATGATATCGACCAGCGGATTGCCAACTCTCGAGGGGGACGTGGAGGTCTGGCTGCTGGAGGGGGACGTGGAGGTCTGGCTGCTGGAGGGGGACGTGGAGGTCTGGCTGCTGGAGGGGTGTCTGTGTTGTGATTATCATTTGTTTTTGATGTTACTTTGTCTCATTGGTATTTTCTTTTTATTTTTACCATACTGAAAGGTCGTACCGTCGTGTTCAAGGGTCGTACCGTCGTGTTCAAGGGTCGTACCGTCGTGTTCAAGGGTCGTACCGTCGTGTTCAAGGGTCGTACCGTCGTGTTCAAGGGTCGTACCGTCGTGTTCAAGGGTCGTACCGTCGTGATCAAGGGTCGTACCGTCGTGATCAAGGGTCGTACCGTCGTGTTCAAGGGTCGTACCGTCGTGTTCAAGGGTCGTACCGTCGTGGTCAAGGGTCGTACCGTCGTGTTCAAGGGTCGTACCGTCGTGATCAAGGGTCGTACCGTCGTGATCAAGGGTCGTACCGTCGTGATCAAGGGTCGTACCGTCGTGTTCAAGTATCATAATAACTTACCTGTTGTTGACATGCCCGGGATGGCCAGGGTTCCAGGCTCTCAACTGTGACTGATGTGACGAGGGTCAACACACACTCAACTGTGACTGATGTGACGAGGGTCAACACACACTCAACTGTGACTGATGTGACGAGGGTCAACACACTCAACTGTGACTGATGTGACGAGGGTCAACACACACTCAACTGTGACTGATGTGACGAGGGTCAACACACACTCAACTGTGACTGATGTGACGAGGGTCAACACACACTCAACTGTGACTGATGTGACGAGGGTCAACACACTCAGCTGTTGCTCTCACGTCATAAGACAATCGATTGGCTCACGAGCCTGACATTGTGGTGTGAGGACGCTTGATGTCACCATGATACACTGATGTCACTATGGTACACCAGTTGTCACAATGGTACACCTGAGGTCACCATGATACACCTGCTGTCACCATGGTACACTTGAGTCATCATGATACACTTGATGTCACCATGGTACACCTGATGTCATCATGATACACTTGATATCACCATGGTACACCTGATGTCACCATGGTACACCTGATGTTACCATGGTATATTTGTCATCATGATACACTTGATGTCACCATGGTACACCTGTTACCATGGTACCCCTGATGTCAACACGGTACCCCTGATGTCAACACGGTACCCCTGATGTCACCACGGTACCCCTGATGTCGTAATCGTACACTTGATGTCTCCATGATATACCTGATATCCCCATGGTACACCTGATGTCACCATGATCATGGTGACATCAGGTGTACACGTAATATCACTGACATTGCCACGGTACACCTGGCACGTCTCCCATCAACACTTCGTGGTCTGCCTGATAACCATGGTACAGTTGACATCAATGGAAGACGCCTGACATCACCACAGTATACTTGACATCACCACGATAGTTAACATCACCGCGGGACGCCTCACATCACATTATACTTGACATCACCACGATACAGTTGACATCACTGTGATACGCCTGACATCACCAAAGTATACTTGACATCACGATACTGTTACATCACTGTGGGACGCCTAACATCACCACAGTATTCTTGACATCACCACGATACAGTTGACATCACTGCGGGACGCTTAACATCACCACAGTATACTTGACATAACCACGATACAGTTGACATCACTGTGGCACGCCTGACATCACCACGACACAGTTGGCATCACTGAGGGACGCCTGATATTGCCGCAGTATACCTGACATCACCACGGTGCAGTTGACATCACTATGGGGCGCGTAACATCAGCACAGTGAACGTGACATCACGGTACAGTTGACATCACTGCGGGACGCCTGACATCACCACAATACACTTATCATCACGGTATAGTTATCATTATGGGACGCCTGACACCACCACAGTGTACATGACATCACCACGGTACAGTTATCACTGCCTGATGCCTGACATAATATATTGACCACTATGTTAAAGATGACATCACTGTGGGACACCTGACATCACCACAGTATACTTGGCATCACCACGGGACAGTTGACATCACTGTGGGACACCTGACATCAACACAAGATATTGGCATACCATGGTACAGCTAACATCACTGCGGGACGCCTGACATCACCATGGTACTGTGGACATCAATGTAGAAAGCCTGACATCAACATGGTACAGTTGACATCACTGTGGGACGCCTGACGTCAGATCAATATGTTGACATCACCACGGTAAAGTTGACATCACTGTGGGACACCTGACAACACATATTGACATCACTTCCGTCCAGCTGACATAACTGCAGGACGCCTGACATCACCACAGTATACTTGACATCACCATGATAGTATCACTTCCGGACGCCTGACATCACCACAGTACACTTAACATCACTGCGGGATGCCTGACATCACCAGAGTATATTGACATCACCACGGTACGGTTGACATCACTGCGAGATGCCTGACATCACGACTGTATACTTGACATCACCACGGTACAGTTGGCATTTATGCGGGATGCCTAACATCACCAGAGTATATTGACATCACCACGATACAGTTGATATCACTGCGGGACGCCTGACATCACCACGGCACATTTGACATCATTGCCTGACTCCAGACATCACGATAGTATACTTATTACTACGGTAAAGCTGACATCACTGCAGGATGCCTGACATCAGCAGAGTATATTTACATCACCACGGTACAGTTATCATTACTCTGGGACACCTGACATCACCACGGTACACTTGACATCACTGCGGGATGTCTGACATCACCTGGGTATATTGACATCACCACGGTACGGTTGACATCACTGCGAGATGCCTGACATCACGACAGTATACTTGACATCACCATAGTACATTTGACGTCACTGCCTGACTCCAGACATCACCATAGTATACTTGACATCACCACGGTAAAGTTGACATCACTGCGGGATGCCTGACATCACCGCGGTACATTTGACATCACTGCCTGACTCCAGACCACCATAGTATACTTGACATCACTGCGGGATGCCTGACATCACCAGACTATATTGACATCACCACGGTACAGTTAACATTACTGTGGGACACCTGACATCACGACTGTATACTTGACATCACCGCGGTACACTTGACATCACTGCGGGATGCCTATCATCACCAGAGTATATTGACATCACCACGGTACGGTTGACATTACTGCGGGATGCCTGACATCACAACAATGTACTTGACATCACCACGGTACACTTGACATCACTGCGGGATGCCTGATATCACCAGAGTATATTGACATCACCTCGGTAGTTAACATTACTCTGGGACACCTGACATCACGACAGCATATTTGACATCACCACGGTACACTTGACATCACTGCGGGTTGACTGACATCACCAGAGTATATTGACATCACCACGGTACGGTTGACATCACTGCGAGATGCCTGACATCACAACAGTATACTTGACGTCACCACGGTATCCTTGACATCATTGCGGGATGCCTGACGTCACCAGAGTATATTGACATCACCACGGTACGGTTGACATCACTGCAAGATGCCTGACATCACGACAGTATACTTGACATCACCACGGTACAGTTGGGATTAATGCGCGATGCCTAACATCACCAGAGTATATTGACATCACCACGGTACAGTTGACATCACTGTGAAACGCCTGACATCACCACGGTACATTTGACATCACTGCCTGACTCCAGACATCAACAGAGTATACTTGACGTCACCACGGTAAAGTTGACATCACTGCGGGATGCCTGACATCACCAGAGTATATTGACATCACAATTGTATATTGACATCACCACGGTACACTTGACATCTCTGCGGGATGCCTGACATCACCAGGGTATATTGACATCACAACGGTACGGTTGGCATCACTGCGCGATCCCTGACATCACGACAGTATACTTGACATCACCACGGTACATTTGACATCACTGCCTGACTCCAGACATCAACATAGTATACTTGACATCACCACGGTAAAGTTGGCATCACTGCGGGATGCCTGACATCAGAGTATGACATCACCACGGTACAGTTATCATTACTCTGGGACACCTGACATCACGACAGCATATTTGACATCTCGGTACACTTGACATCACTGCGGGATGCCTGACATCACCAGGGTATATTGACATCACCACGGTACGGTTGACATCACTGTGCGATCCCTGACATCACGACAGTATACTTGACATCACCACGGTACATTTGACATCACTACCTGACTCCAGACATCACCATAGTATACTTGACATCACCACGGTAAAGTTGACATCACTGCGGGATGCCTGACATCACCAGAGTATATTGACATCACCACGGTACAGATATCATTACTCTGGGACACCTGACATCACGACAGCATATTTGACGTCACCACGGTACACTTGACATCACTGCGGGATGCCTGACATCACAAGGGTATATTGACATCACCACGGTACGGTTGACATCACTGTGCGATCTCTGACATCACGGCAGTATACTTGACATCACCACGGTAAAGTTGACATCACTTCGGAATGCCTGACATCACCAGAGTATATTGACATCACCACGGTACAGTTGACATCACTGACACGCCTAACATCACCACGGTACATTTGACATCACTGCCTGACTCCTGACATCACCACGGTACACTTCACATCACTGCGGGTTGCCTGACATCACCAGAGTATATTGACATCACCACAGTACGGATGACATCACTGCGAAATGCCTGACATCACAACAGTGTACTTGACATCACCACGGTACACTTGACATCACTGCGGGATGCCTGACATCACAAGGGTATATTGACATCACCACGGTACGGTTGACATCACTGTGCGATCTCTGACATCACGACAGTATACTTGACATCACCACGGTAAAGTTGACATCACTTCGGGATGCCTGACATCACCAGAGTATATTGACATCACCACGGTACAGTTGACATCACTGACACGCCTAACATCACCACGGTACATTTGACATCACTGCCTGACTCCTGACATCACCACGGTACACTTCACATCACTGCGGGTTGCCTGACATCACCAGAGTATATTGACATCACCACAGTACGGATGACATCACTGCGAGATGCCTGACATCACAACAGTGTACTTGACATCACCACGGTACACTTGACATCACTGCGGGATGCCTGACATCACCAGAGTATATTGACATCACCACGGTACAGTTAACATTACTCTGGGACACTGGACATCACGACAGTATACTTGACATCACCACGGTACACTTGACATCGCTGCGGGATGCCTGACATCACCAGGGTATATTGACATCACCACGGTGTAGTTGACATCACTGCGAGATGCCTGACATCACGACTGTATACTTGACATCACCACGGTACAGTTGACATTAATGCGGGCTGCCTAACATCACCAGAGTATATTGACATCACCACAATACAGTTGACATCACTGCGGGACGCCTGACATCACCACGGTACAGTTGACATCATTACGGGACGCCTGACATTACAACAGTATATTTGACATCAAAACGGTTCAGTTGACATCACAGCGAGACGCCTGACATCACCACCGTACAGTTGACATCACCACGGTACACTTGACATAACTGCGGGACGCCTGACATCACCACGGTACAGCTGACATACCTATGAAAGACCTATCACCACCACGGTACAGTTGGCATCACTGCAAGACGCCTGACATCACCACGGTACAGTTGACATCACTACTGGACGCCTGACATCACCACGGTACAGTTGACATTACTGCAGGACGCCTGACATCACCACGGTACAGTTGACATCACTACGGGACGTCTGACATCACCACGATACAGTTGTACCATTGCGGTACGCCTGACATCACCCCGGTACACTTGACATCACCACGGTACGCTGTACCACAAGCAAAGGTAGATCGTGTTCGTCAACTATCATCAAGTGTAGCGCGTAATGCTACATGTACACTGCGCGTCTCATATTGTCTAAGTTCTCAAGGTTACAAGCGCGCGGCGCGCCATTTAATCGTCTGAGACGCTCCAACGTTAAAACTCTGTGGCGGGGCATTTAATCGCGCGACGCTCGAGGTTTAAACGTCGCCGGCGCGACATTTAACTGTCTGGACGCTCGAGAATTAAAAGCCGCCGGCGGCGCGACATTTAACTGTCTGGACGCTCGAGAATTAAAAGCCGGCGCGACATTTAACTGTCTGGACGCTCGAGAATTAAAAGCCGGCGGCGGCGCGACATTTAACTGTCTGGACGCTCGAGAATTAAAAGCCGGCGGCGGCGCGACATTTAACTGTCTGGACGCTCGAGAATTAAAAGCCGGCGGCGGCGCGACATTTAACTGTCTGGACGCTCGAGAATTAAAAGCCGGCGCGACATTTAACTGTCTGGACGCTCGAGAATTAAAAGCCGGCGGCGGCGCGACATTTAACTGTCTGGACGCTCGAGAATTAAAAGCCGGCGGCGGCGCGACATTTAACTGTCTGGACGCTCGAGAATTAAAAGCCGCCGGCGGCGCGACTTTTAACTGTCTGGACTTCGAGGTTTAAATGGCTACGCGTCGCGCCAAGACCCCGTTTTTACACACTTTTCGGGTTTTCTCTTATATTATACATGGATGACGGTAAATTTTACTTATTATTATTGTCTTTTGATGACATTATCGCAGACATTAGATGAAATTACGTCTAGATAATACAAGAACACCGTTTTCTGTTGTGACTACTTAGGAAAACCGTATTTTTTTTCTAGCCCAGACGACACCAGCAGCTGAGGCCATAATCACCGCCATCTCTTTAACCCTTTATATATATATATATATATATATATATATATATATATATATATATATATAGATATATAGATAGATATACGTATAGATAATATATATATATATATATATATATATATATATATATATATATATATATATATATATATTATTATACTTTGTCGCTGTCTCCCGCGTTTGCGAGGTAGCGCAAGGAAACAGACGAAAGAAATGGCCCCCCCCCCCCATACACATGTATATACATACGTCCACACACGCAAATATACATACCTACACAGCTTTCCATGGTTTACCCCAGACGCTTCACATGCCTTGATTCAATCCACTGACAGCACGTCAACCCCGGTATACCACATCGCTCCAATTCACTCTATTCCTTGCCCTCCTTTCACCCTCCTGCATGTTCAGGCCCCGATCACACAAAATCTTTTTCACTCCATCTTTCCACCTCCAATTTGGTCTCCCTCTTCTCCTTGTTCCCTCCACCTCCGACACATATATCCTCTTGGTCAATCTTTCCTCACTCATTCTCTCCATGTGCCCAAACCACTTCAAAACACCCTCTTCTGCTCTCTCAACCACGCTCTTTTTATTTCCACACATCTCTCTTACCCTTACGTTACTCACTCGATCAAACCACCTCACACCACACATTGTCCTCAAACATCTCATTTCCAGCACATCCATCCTCCTGCGCACAACTCTATCCATAGCCCACGCCTCGCAACCATACAACATTGTTGGAACCACTATTCCTTCAAACATACCCATTTTTGCTTTCCGAGATAATGTTCTCGACTTCCACACATTCTTCAAGGCCCCCAGGATTTTCGCCCCCTCCCCCACCCTATGATCCACTTCCGCTTCCATGGTTCCATCCGCTGCCAGATCCACTCCCAGATATCTAAAACACTTTACTTCCTCCAGTTTTTCTCCATTCAAACTCACCTCCCAACTGACTTGACCCTCAACCCTACTGTACCTAATAACCTTGCTCTTATTCACATTTACTCTTAACTTTCTTCTTCCACACACTTTTCCAAACTCAGTCACCAGCTTCTGCAGTTTATATATATATATATATATATATATATATATATATATATATATATATATATATATATATATATGTATATATATATATATATATATATATATATATATATATGATCACTAATCCGTGATGATAGTAATGAAGTGGAATCGCACTTCAGAGTAAGTTTATAAGATTTTAACATGTAATTTTTCACATGTTTCGTGGAGACAATCCACCTCGTCATCATCAGAACTTAACAGTTATCTAAATCCCAACATCACAACGGAGGATCGCCGTCTAGAAGCTACCATTACAGACTACATATGTGGCCTATAATGGTATGTATATCCTAGCTTGAGCCAGGTACCCATTCATCGACCGACCCCAATGGGTGGATGAACAGCTGGGTTGAATGTGGACCGACTGTCGCAACTAGGATTCGAACCTATTCTCTCGACCCTAGGTGGCTATACTCATTTCTCCATTAAGTGGATTTTGGACTTTATGAAGAAATTGTGATAATTTGCTAAGAATTTTGACAGACTTGTGTTGACTTGTTGGTTGTCACAACAGTTGTTGTCATGGATGAGCCAGAGTGCAGACTCTACCCTGAAGATGACTAATAATTCATCAGTATTGGTTGTACCATAACCTGGACTGTTGTTGGAAAGGTTATATTGCTGATCACTCGTCCCTCCTGAAGTTTTCTTCTTCAGAAACGTTTTATTAACATTGATGTCTTTCTCTTCTCTCTTCATTATTGTTTTTTGACAATTATGGATGCCAGTGATTCATACTAATTTGTTTACCATCAGTAAATCGTTAAACTCAGTTCTGAAGTTAACATCTTCACCTTCCACTTACGTGGCAATTTTATTTCCATTTGCGTCTTGACCTGTGTATCTGTGATGCCATCTTGCTGTCTACATTTTCTTGTCACATCTACTTGTGTCGCTCCTCCTCCACTCCACTGTGTCATCTCTGATATGACTTTGCTTCTCTTCAAGTACTAAAGTATCATCACATATCTGTATATTTTCTATTTCACTGTGTAAACAATCATTCCGTGTGTGTGTGTGTGTGTGTGGTGTGTGTGTTTACACACACATGAGCAACTTGTATCATACTTCAGGCAGTGTAGACAATGTGTGGTGCAGCCACCTTCCTCGGTCAGACTAGGTCATTGTATCGTCTGTAAAGGTCAAGGAGAGTTTAAAATAACCTTTGGCCCAAAGATTCACTTCCTCTACCAGTCTCGCGTTTACAGCCAGGTTGTGCCAGCAAGTCTTCCTTCACTATATACAAACTGCTTCCTCTGTCAGCTTCCCGAAATAAACTTTTGCTCAAAAATGTTTTTAAACGTTGTAAAATAAGGTTGGTTGTCTCAGCAGACGACAGTACGACCCTTGAAGCTTGAAGCTACGACCTCTGTTTATGATGGTCTTCAGGGTCAGGTCATTGTCCACTAGGGTCGTATTCGCGTACTCAGAGGTCGTACCATATGTGGTCTGGGATCTTCCTCAATAACGAAGACATTAGAGCAAGTTGGCCATAATGTTGGCGTAAATATTTCCAGATTTCTTGTTTAATATGACCATATTAACTAACAACTCTCCAATACGCACTTGCTCGAATATATGCGTCAGCGCAACATCCTTAGATACACACACACACACACACACACACACACACACACAACATGGCGTCTGTTCTCGTGATTACAACCGACTTGATGTACACGTTAATCCTGTATAATGGCTACGATCTTTCAGGCAAGTGAGTGTGGTCCAGGCCGACAATGGGGTATTAAAGGCATTACATTCGGGATTTACCACATGTTAAATACAACTAAGTTACCAACACCCAACTACAACTTCAGGATCTCTTTATTTAATAACTTTTCTATTTTTCTCTTCCTTATTATTATCCATGTCTTCCTCTCTTTCTCTCCAATATCTTATTTATTTTCTATTCACTTTCTACTTACCAAATGTCTGTTTTCTTCGTTTTCATTCTATGTACCTCATTTACTCTGTCCTTACGCTCCACCATCGCCTCCCCTCACTGGGTCTCATCATGACATTTTCCTCATATAAATGTTTTATAATGAGGAACATTGATCTGGGTCACAGGATCAGAGCCTTCCTCTCCAACCTGTACACTCCAGACGAATGGAAACATTCACACTGAGACAAGATCAGTCTCCACTTGTCTTCCACAACCTTGACAGATATAAGTTGTTCCAAATCTTCCAACACACAGTATAAGGTATACGTGACGGGCGAGTTCCTTCCACAAGTTAAATTAAGATCACTACGGTGGATTATTCAAGCTTGGCGCAACTGTTACTCTCATTTTAATTATGCTAAAAGCGTGCAGGAGAACGTGCTTAGAGAAGACGTACGTTATTGGAATCTTATCTGAAAGGTTTCAATCATTATGGAGTCGACACGATGATAGGCAATGGAAAACGTGATGGGAGTCGATGTGTTGTGTTTGTCACATGTAATATGACGGAGTTGTCTGGCGTACTGTAAGGAGGTAACCTGGTGGCTTGGTTGTGAGATGTATGAAGAAAATAAGATAGTAGGTAATAAAACGCCAGCAATACTCGTATAAATATATATTTAGTATATATTTTACTGTTCTAATGGACGATACCTGGAAAGAAATTGAGAAGCAGTAAGGAAGAATATATATAAAGGGGAACTACAAGTGAGCCATGATGGGAGAGGAGAGTGTACGGGAGTGAGGACCAGAGTGTCATACAAACCAAATTTATAAACAAATTAGGATCAAGGATGTCAAATTGTTGTGAAGTATTGTTGGGACGATGGAATGTTCAGGAAGGATGACATGGATCATGCAAGCCTCTGGGTCCAGTAGATGGAGGGTAATAATGGCTATCGAGTCCTGAGTTCAGATAAAGATTTTCAACACTGGAGTTTCCTCAACCCAGTCACCCATCACCATCAAGATGGTCCACCTCCTGAACCAGTGTTCACGTCCCTCAACACAGCGAGTATCGTCCAGCATGACCCTCACTCCAGAACTGTTCTTCTGGTCCAAGATACATCATGGCACAGTCTTTTGTTCTCTGTATGACGTGTGTGCTGACCTCTGACCTAATGTCATCACATGAAACACAAGAGGAAACGCTGCAATACATCCAGTAAGTAGAAGCCAATTACAACGGCTGAGTTTGATGTCAGCGACTGCAGCACTTACCACTTGTGTCAAGTCTACCACCTTGTTAGGTTGTGTGTGTGTGTGTGTTGCATCACAGCTAGCTAGCCAAGTGTATATTGTCTGCTGCAGTTAATTTACTGATAACGTCGCGTCATCTTACCAACCTGGAGAGTCAATCATTTCATTTTCTTCCGTCCTGCTTAGAGAAGATATCAACATATCAAGCTCTGCAAACTTGGTATATGTGGATCTTTTCACCTACATCTGCCATACACGCTACAGCCAGTAGCAGAGTGATGTACACCGTCAACACTAGATGTTGCCATAGACGAAACGGTGTGTAGCATCGCCTCCCACACCTGCTGGTCTTGGATGAACCAACACCACACTCTGCCTGGCCTCCTGGACACAACATGTGGGGAAATCATTATAATCACTGTACACAAACTCATGGTGAAAGATCGAATGATAATCTCTACTCTTACTACTAGTAGTAGTAATGGTAATATTGAGTTTATAGTGAATATTGAAGATATTATAAACATCACTACATCAATAATTGTGGCTGACGATGATGACGTAAACATGAGAGTCTATACATGGCCAAGAAACACAAGAAGTCTGGATTACATGTTGAGGAAAATGTTAACTCGATGTTTAGTTGATGAACAATGGACATGTGACCTGCAAATTGATGAAGCCACAAGACACGAGACTTGCACTAGCCTGGAGCCAAGTGATGGAGACAAACAACCACTGAAGGAGCAATCTTGTGGTTCATTACCGTAAATACTTATATTTTCTGAAGATAAACTGGTCTCCAGCCAACTCTAGATTTCGGTAATTTTCTTAAATTTCACAAGATTTTTAAATTATGACACGAAATCACAGGGGAAGGCAGTTATGTTGTGTAATTATTCTATATTTCTCTCTCTCTCTCTCTCTCTCTCTCTCTCTCTCTCTCTCTCTCTCTCTCTCTCTCTCTCCTACACATTACAGTTCACTAATTAAGAGTAATATGGTTTTATCACCAATGATCCGTTTTACTGTGTTGCTTACATACAACATACAACAGTAACCACAACCTTTTGTGGTATTCAGTGATGTTGTGATTTAATCACCAGTAGAATAATGACAAACACATTATTGATTACTTTATCTACTCTCTATTTTGATAATCCTCGTCTAATCAGTCGCAGAAATTGTTTGATTATTCGTTATTACTATGTGAAATTTTAAGAAATCCATAATAACATGTTGGTATAATTATCATAATAATTCTCCCGCTAGTTGCTAGTCCAGAGCACTCACTTACTCAACTGTAGTTTGTTTATATTTAAGAATCATTTCATAAATCATACCAGAATCAATTATGATTCTATATAATTCAAATATAAAATACACTTTCACCTATTGTTCAAAACTCGATAACTAATACCTAATAAATAAACCATTTTCACATTAATATATGTTTGTAACAATGAACAAAATAATTGGATGAGAACGTCACAATCAATTAAAATAACCCTTGAAGCTTCTAGTCACATTTCAGGACAGTTTCATCAATGTTTATTTCATAACTATAATGTTAAGTGTTTATATAAAGATAAAACCAACTTTAAGCTTAACATGTGTTTAGTGTTCACTTGTCACCGCTGCTTATATGGCTTTTAACGTTGTATTTCTGTATATTTTGATTAATATTCTCGTCAGTTTACATTTAATTGGTCAGTGAAGTTAATTGCCAGTGTGTTTCATCCCTAACCTCCCAATTCCCGTAACTACTGATCTCTGCTTTGACCTCTTAACATTTGAACTCTCGATATTCAACCCGTGACCTTTTTGACCAGTTGGTCTTTGACCTCTAGTCCTTTCATCCTTGACATTTGAATGCGTGATTTCTGACCCCAGAGCTTTGACCTCCTTACCTGTCACCCCTGACCTTAGATGAGAGTGGATGGTTCTTCCTCCCCTCATGTATCAGGTGTTGTTATCTCGAGTTTCTCCACACCAGCTTTATCATCGCCCCCCACCTTCCACCTTCGTATCATGTGCCTTTTCCTCTCAACATTCATGTTGACCTTCCCAGCACTACCATGATCACTTGTCTTACCTTCTACTTGCTGAACCAACTGATGTACATATTCTGACCTTTTCAGATAAGTCTTCCTCCAGAGGTCTTTGTCACCTTCAATCCCAAGCCAAAAGAAATTTTCAGTTCTTATTCATTGTGTATTGAAATGGTTTGGACATCTGGAGAGGATGAGTGACGAGAGCAAGAGAATGTATGCCCCGGGTGTACAATGGAAGGGTAGACTGAGAGATGGAAGGATAGAGCGAAGGAGGGTTCTGGGGACTGAACATTCAGATGGGCGAGAGGCAGGAATGGGAGGAAATGAACAGGATCGATGTGGTGTATGGGGGACGACATGATTTCATTGAGTGGAACTTAGAATACGAAGCGATCAAAGTAAACCATGAAATAGTTGTGGGACTTAGTGTGTGTCTGGCGGGCTGTGGTTTCACTACATTATACATGACATCCAGAGGGTGGACATGCGCAGGGAAACTTGTTCCTCTGTTGACGTTTTTCTTGTAACACACAACTTTTTCAGTGTAACTTCCAGGTACTTGTAATCAGCCTTGACATCATCATCAAAAGTGGGTTTTTTATTCTGTAAGTAATACAGTCGTTGTTGTGATTAACCATCAAACTTGTACAACGGGGAAAACAGAACAGGTCGGGCCGGCAACAGACAGGACACAGAACTGACATTTCCAACAACAACACAACTAAATAAACAGACGACCTGTCTGTCTGTCTGTAAGCAAGATGGACTTTGTGTCATGCAAACCGCGACCCTCTCCTTTAATACATATCCATACATTTATATGATAATGTCAGCCGTGTCTGCTGGACTTTATTAATGTTCATAACTCAACATTTCCGGTCACTTCCCAGGTAAGTCTTGACCTTTCCGCTGCAACGTCGACCTCACACACAAGACCCCGACCTTTCCTCTGACTTTCAGTATTTCCGGGTTTCAATAATTACTCTCCCAGGACCCGAGTTCAGCCCTGCTCCTCCCCAGGACCCCGAGTTCAGCCCTGCTCCTCCCCAGGACCCGAGTTCAGCCCCGCTCCTCACCAGGACCCCGAGTTCAGCCCTGCTCCTCCCCAGGACCCCGAGTTCAGCCCTGCTCCTCCCCAGGACCCGAGTTCAGCCCCGCTCCTCACCAGGACCCCGAGTTCAGCCCTGCTCCTCCCCAGGACCCCGAGTTCAGCCCTGCTCCTCCCCAGGACCCGAGTTCAGCCCCGCTCCTCACCAGGACCCCGAGTTCAGCCCTGCTCCTCCCCAGGACCCGAGTTCAGCCCCGCTCCTCCCCAGGACCCCGAGTTCAGCCCCGCTCCTCCCCAGGACCCCGAGTTCAGCCCCGCTCCTCCCCAAGAAAATGTATTTGTAAATTGTTAATGATAACTCTCAGGCTTCTGGGGGGGGGGGGGGGGGGGTGGACCTCCGGGGTACCTGAGGATCTGGAACGACTCGGGTCTCTGGAGGTAACTCTGGGGCTTCTGGGGGATCTGTGAGTGCCTAGTCTCTGGAGGTCTTGGAGGATACTTCTAGAGGTGTGGGGATTGTGTGGAGTCTCATGAGTGTCTTCTCTGAGCCACGTTTTCCCTCGTGTGTTATTGTCTTGTTTGTGTCTTAATGACGTGTTAACCATTGTCTTGCCCAGCAGGCCTGCCCAGGAGGGTCATGTGATGGGTGGTGGCCGACCCAGCGGTGGGGAGGAACACAGGCGTAAACCACACAGCCTCCCGCCCCTGGCACAGAAACCACGAAGCCCTGTACTTGCGGTGAGTAACACACACGTCTGTGGTGGTGGTATATTGCCACATCAATAATCATAAGATTCTTCAGATAAGAGTCATGTCGTCAGGTTCGTCCTCAAGGCCGTAGTTAATTGGCTTAGCTTTTCAGAGTCCAATTTTCTTTTAATGGGACACCCATGAAGGCTTCCAATTACCCCAGAATTCAAACCAATTACTGTATTGCGGATTCGATTTAAAGGAATAGGTCGATATTGCAAAGTCTGCTTCATGGCGTCTTTATTTGCATATTTATGAATACATAACTAGATTCCTTCTGCAGCAAAACTGTACATTTCTTCTTACATGTGTCAACTGTGTATAATGTCCTCCAACAAATTGATAGAAATAGTTGAAATAAAGTTGACACTGATGCCTTCCCATCACGACTGACCAGCACAGGTCACCAGTAGTGTTGACCCGTCTGACACCAGTCCTTCCCTGCAGGCCACTCCCCTGGATAGGGACCTCAACTCCGCCAGGTTCATCGGGTCGCCTCCACCATCAGGGCTCCGTCGGGACGACGATGGCAACACTGACGTACGTCGAGGGAGCGTGTCGGCCAGTGAGAGCGGGGAGGAGGAACGCACGGTGTACCGGCCAGCCAACCCGGCCCTGGAACTGTCGCAGCCCAGGATCACGCTCCACACCGCCCCTAGGACGGGCTCACCGCCCCCACCACACGCCATAGTCACCGCTGAGAACGCAGCATCCTCCTCCTCCTCGCTCTCTCTCCGCTCACTGGCCTCGGCCGCGAGTGAGAGCCTCTCCCTCCGCCAGGCGCTCACTCCGCCCCCAAAACTAGTCTCCTACCGCGCCGAGGGCGGAGCGGAGGCTGTCCAGGTGAGTGTTACCAGCCACAGGTGAGTCTTCTGGGAGTTGTTAGCAAGGGAGTGGCGGGCGAGTCCTGGGGTTGCTGCATCCACAACGTCAGCTGGACGCTGGTGCCCCTCATGACCGGTGGCCAGCATGTTGCTCGGCCACCAGCACCTGTGGAGGACAGCGACCATGTATGAGCAGCAGACCCGACTTAGTGGACGTAATAAAGGTTCACATAATGAGTTATATTAACTAGAGATGATACAGACATGTGAACTGGTAGAGATAGTCAAGCCAGTAAGAGAAAATAATGCAGTATAATATAGTAAAGGCATCAGTAATCATAAATAATAAAGTATACAAAACCAGACTCAAGTATGACACTGGGAAGACATACCAGGTTCAGACGAAGTTATTTCATTGTGATTTCTAATCTAGTTAAGATTCTTACCCTTTATTGAGCAGCTGAAAACAGACAAGTTATGAAGTGTCTTTCCTCCAACTTCGTGGTTGAAAAAGTATATTTGCATACGAGGTAAAGCTAAATACTTGTATGAGAATGTTCACTGATGTCTGTCCTGCCCTGCAGGAGTGGGTACCTGACGAAGACGGTGTCGGGATGGCTACTCCGCCTCGCAAGTCCTCCTCGCCCTCCATACGTGATCTTCCCTCACCAATCATGGGTCGTCATGCCCTCAGCCGCCCACCCCCGCTCAACCAGACCAACCGTAGGACCAGGTCAACTGTTAAACTTTCGCCCATCAACAAGTAAGGTGGTTAGGAGCCACCGTCGCCTGGGTCACCTCCAGTTGACGTGCTACAGTTTCGCCTCCCGAGTCAAAGGTATCTCAGAGAGGTGACCGTTATCATCAGGTGGGAACCTTAGGACTCGTGACTGCCACTTGATACTACGATAACGACACATGTTGACTTACTGGTGACACGTCGCTGCTCCTTACCCACCTACAGATCCTTCACAGACGTGCACCTGGTCCTGCTCGAGCCACTAAAATGACTCTCTAAACTTTGGACATGAAGACAAAGATCAAAATATATCATTTTTCTTCATTACTTGACATGTTCCCTGGACTGTTACTGACAAACTCGTTATCTCGTCGACAACTTAATCATACTACATCACACTCAATCATCATCATTACTATCAACAAGTCGGTCACCACAGCATCAATCTGAAAAAATATAAATCTTTCATTCCAATATATATCAGGAAATAGTTAGTCTTTACTGATAAAGTTCACCGTAAAGTTAACAGTTTCCCTACAGAAAACAGAGGCCTCTGGCCGTCGTAACAGAAGCGCCTCGACTCATAACGGATGCCCTCCAATCTAATCATTAGTTCCTCCAATCAAAGCCTTCCTCCAGCCATACGTCATAACAGATAACCTCCAGTCATAACAGAAGTCCCTCCAATCACAAAAGAAGTTCCTTCAGTCATAAGTTTTTCTGACAGTCTGTTGTTGTCCCCAGTTAAGGTTTTGCTTAGCGAGAACATTTCCACGTCACTCACCGGTCAGTGCACTTACCACATAATAAATCGATATCTTTAAACATCATGACTTTACCTGTAGGTGTTAGATAAAGCTAACATAGACGAGTCCTTTATGATGTAAGACTGACTTCAGTGTATTGTGAGACTCGAGCATGACAGTAACGATCACAAGAATCCGTTCGTGATGAACAGTTTTTGGACTGTCGGATCCGGATGCCTCTAACAAGTTGAGTTTCCGTTTTGCTGGTCAAAACGTCTAGACCAAACTGCAGCTGTCACCACTGTGGTACAACGAGTCAAGTCTCTTACAACATTACTAACGTTTGCACAGTTATGTAATATTGATCTCGGTATCACTATACTTACTTGACCAACACTTACAATATACTATTACCTTACCTGCTTGACCAATATTCTTCATACAGTAGACCACAATCCTCATTACCAGACGTCTCCCTATCCGAAGATACAATCACCTTAGGCGGTTTTCTTCCATTAAGTCTTGATCAAGACAACAAGATCCTTCGAGCAGTAGGTCACTCTCTCATATCCAAGGGTCATGTTGTCGTGCTCAGGGGTCGTAGCGTTGTGCTGAAGGGGTTAAGCCTCGACTTGTTTACCTTAAGGCAGTCGAGACAACCCGAGCCAACACTGGCCCTTTATCGCCTGATGGTCGGCCTGACCCCCACCTCTCTGATCACAACACAATATCATCCATGTTTCCCATCTCCCACACACTGATGACAACATTCCCTCACAGGCAACCTCCCTCCCTCAACATTCCCTCATCTTCAAAGCAACATTAAGAAACGCACCAAAATCTGACCCCGACCCGTCCCGTCCAGACCACATGCCCAACATTCAGATCACCGTAAGGGTTATTCCCAATCATTTCTCAAGGGACCAATGACCCCAGAAGACACTCGACCGACTCCGAAAAAACCTTCCCCGACTTTGTTAACCGGACTAATGCTGAAAGACTTCGTTCCTCACATTGACTTTATGAAATTCCAAAATACTTTAATTCCTCACAAACCTTCACAGACCTGGACACTCCTTGTTGAACCTCCGATGGACGAAATATTCTGAAAGTCTCCAACAGACACCACCAGAAACTGACAGACCCCCAACACGGCCAACAAGCTCCGACAGACCCCCAACAGGGCCACAAGGCTCCGACAGACCCCCAACAAGGCCACAAGGCTCCGACAGACCCCCAACAGGGCCACAAGGCTCCGACAGACCCCCAACAAGGCCACAAGGCTCCGACAGACCCCCAACAAGGCCACAAGGCTCCGACAGACCCCCAACAAGACCAACAGACTCCGACAGACCCCCAACAAGGCCAACAGGCTCCGACAGACCCCCAACAGGGCCACAAGGCTCCGACAGACCCCCAACAGGGCCACAAGGCTCCGACAGACCCCCAACAAGACCAACAGACTCCGACAGACCCCCAACAAGGCCAACAGGCTCCGACAGACCCCCAACAAGACCAACAGACTCCGACAGACCCCCAACAAGGCCAGCAGGCTCCGACAGACCACCAACAGGGCCACAAGGCTCCGACAGACCACCAACAGGGCCACAAGGCTCCGACAGACCACCAACAGGGCCACAAGGCTCCGACAGACCACCAACAGGGCCACAAGGCTCCGACAGACCCCCAACAGGGCCACAAGGCTCCAACAGACCCCCAACAAGGCCAACAGGCTCCGACAGACCCCCTCCTGGCCTTGTTGGGGGTCTGTCGGAGCCTGCTGGCCTTGTTGGGGGTCTGTCGGAGCCTGTTGGCCTTGTTGGGGGTCTGTCGGAGCCTGTTGGCCTTGTTGGGGGTCTGTCGGAGCCTGTTGGCCTTGTTGGGGGTCTGTCGGTGCCTGTTGGCCTTGTTGGGGGTCTGTCGGAGCCTGCTGGCCTTGTTGGGGGTCTGTCGGAGCCTGCTGGCCTTGTTGGGGGTCTGTCGGAGCCTGCTGGCCTTGTTGGGGGTCTGTCGGAGCCTTGTGGCCCTGTTGGGGGTCTGTCGGAGCCTGTTGGTCTTGTTGGGGGTCTGTTTGAGCCTTGTGGCCCTGTTGGGGGTCTGTCGGAGCCTGCTGGCCTTGTTGGGGGTCTGTCGGAGCCTGTTGGCCTTGTTGGGGGTCTGTCGGAGCCTGTTGGCCTTGTTGGGGGTCTGTCGGAGCCTGTTGGCCTTGTTGGGGGTCTGTCGGAGCCTGTTGGCCTTGTTGGGGGTCTGTCGGAGCCTGTTGGCCTTGTTGGGGGTCTGTCGGAGCCTGTTGGCCTTGTTGGGGGTCTGTCGGAGCCTGTTGGCCTTGTTGGGGGTCTGTCGGTGCCTGTTGGCTTTGTTGGGGGTCTGTCGGAGCCTGCTGGCCTTGTTGGGGGTCTGTCGGAGCCTGCTGGCCTTGTTGGGGGTCTGTCGGAGCCTGCTGGCCTTGTTGGGGGTCTGTCGGAGCCTGCTGGCCTTGTTGGGGGTCTGTCGGAGCCTGCTGGCCTTGTTGGGGGTCTGTCGGAGCCTGCTGGCCTTGTTGGGGGTCTGTCGGAGCCTTGTGGCCCTGTTGGGGGTCTGTCGGAGCCTGTTGGCCTTGTTGGGGGTCTGTCGGAGCCTTGTGGCCCTGTTGGGGGTCTGTCGGAGCCTGCTGGCCTTGTTGGGGGTCTGTCGGAGCCTGCTGGCCTTGTTGGGGGTCTGTCGGAGCCTGTTGGCCTTGTTGGGGGTCTGTCGGAGCCTTGTGGCCCTGTTGGGGGTCTGTCGGAGCCTTGTGGCCCTGTTGGGGGTCTGTCGGAGCCTGTTGGTCTTGTTGGGGGTCTGTTTGAGCCTTGTGGCCCTGTTGGGGGTCTGTCGGAACCTGCTGGCCTTGTTGGGGGTCTGTCGGAGCCTGCTGGCCTTGTTGGGGGTCTGTCGGAGCCTGCTGGCCTTGTTGGGGGTCTATCGGAGCCTGCTGGCCTTGTTGGGGGTCTGTCGGAGCCTGTTGGCCTTGTTGGGGGTCTGTCGGAGCCTGCTGGCCTTGTTGGGGGTCTGTCGGAGCCTGTTGGCCTTGTTGGGGGTCTGTCGGAGCCTTGTGGCCCTGTTGGGGGTCTGTCGGAGCCTTGTGGCCCTGTTGGGGGTCTGTCGGAGCCTGTTGGCCTTGTTGGGGGTCTGTCGGAGCCTGCTGGCCTTGTTGGGGGTCTGTATGAACCTGTTGGCCTTGTTGGGGGTCTGTCGGAGCCTGCTGGCCTTGTTGGGGGTCTGTCGGAGCCTGCTGGCCTTGTTGGGGGTCTGTCGGAGCCTGTTGGCCTTGTTGGGGGTCTGTCGGAGCCTGCTGGCCTTGTTGGGGGTCTGTCGGAGCCTGCTGGCCTTGTTGGGGGTCTGTCGGAGCCTGTTGGTCTTGTTGGGGAATGTCAGAGTTGGACAGACAGACAGACCCCCAACAAGGCCAACAGGCTCCGACAGACCCCCAACAAGGCCACAAGGCTCCGACAGACCCCCAACAAGGCCAACAGGCTCCGACAGACCCCCAACAAGGCCAACAGGCTCCGACAGACCCCCAGCAAGGCCAACAGGCTCCGACAGACCCTCAACAAGGCCAGCAGGCTCCGACAGACCCCCAACAAGGCCAGCAGGCTCCGACAGACCCCCAACAAGGCCAGCAGGCTCCGACAGACCCCCAACAAGGCCAGCAGGCTCCGACAGACCCCCAACAAGGCCAGCAGGCTCCAACAGACCCCCAGCAAGGCCAACAGGCTCGGACAGACCCCCAACAAGTCCAACAGGCTCCGACAGACCCCCAACAAGGCCAACAGGCTCCGACAGACCCCCAACAAGGCCAGCAGGCTCCGACAGACCCCCAACAAGGCCAACAGGCTCCGACAGACCCCCAACAAGGCCAACAGGCTCCGACAGACCCCCAACAAGGCCAACAGGCTCCGACAGACCTCCAACAAGGCCAACAGGCTCGGACAGACCCCCAACAAGTCCAACAGGCTCCGACAGACCCCCAACAAGGCCAACAGGCTCCGACAGACCCCCAACAAGGCCAACAGGCTCAGACAGACCCCAACAAGGCCAACAGGCTCCGACAGACCCCCAGCAAGGCCAACAGGCTCCGACAGACCCCCAACAAGGCCAACAGGCTCCGACAGACCCCCAACAAGGCCAGCAGGCTCCGACAGACCCCCAACAAGGCCAGCAGGCTCCGACAGACCCCCAACAAGGCCAACAGGCTCCGACAGACCCCCCCAGCAAGGCCAACAGGCTCCGACAGACCCCCAAAAGGGCTAACAGGCTCCGACAGACCCCCAACAAGGCCAACACGCTCCGACAGACCCCCACAAAGCCAACAGGTTCATACAGACCCCCAACAAGGCCAGCAGGCTCCGACAGACCCCCAAAAGGGCTAACAGGTTCCGACAGACCCCCAACAAGGCCAACAGGCTCCGACAGACCCCCCAGCAAGGCCAACAGGCTCCGACAGACCCCCAACAAGGCCAACAGGCTCCGACAGACCCCACAGCAAGGCCATCAGGCTCCGACAGACCCCTAGCAAGGCCAACAGGCTCCGACAGACCCCCAACAAGGCCAACAGGCTCCGACAGACCCCCAAAAGGGCCAACAGGCTCCGACAGACCCCCAACAAGGCCAACAGGCTCCGACAGACCCCCAACAAGGCCATCAGGCTCCGACAGACCCCCAACAAGGCCAACAGGCTCCGACAGACCCCCAACAAGGCCAACAGGCTCCGACAGACCCCCAAAAGGGCCAACAGGCTCCGACAGACCCCCAACAAGGCCATCAGGCTCCGACAGACCCCCAACAAGTCCAACAGGCTCCGACAGACCCCCAACAAGGCCAACAGGCTCCGACAGACCCCCAACAGGGCCAACAGGCTCCGACAGACCCCCAACAAGGCCATCAGGCTCCGACAGACCCCCAACAAGTCCAACAGGCTCCGACAGACCCCCAACAAGTCCAACAGGCTCCGACAGACCCCCAACAAGGCCATCAGGCTCCGACAGACCCCCAACAAGGCCAACAGGCTCCGACAGACCCCCAACAAGGCCAACAGGCTCCGACAGACCCCCCAGTAAGGCCATCAGGCTCCGACAGACCCCCAACAAGGCCAACAGGCTCCGACAGACCCCCCAGCAAGGCCATCAGGCTCCGACAGACCCCCAACAAGGCCATCAGGCTCCGACAGACCCCCAACAAGGCCAACAGGCTCCGACAGACCCCCAACAAGGCCAACACGCTCCGACAGACCCCCCAGTAAGGCCATCAGGCTCCGACAGACCCCCAACAAGGCCAACAGGCTCCGACAGACCCCCAGCAAGGCCAACAGGCTCCGACAGACCCCCAACAAGGCCAACAGGCTCCGACAGACCCCCAACAAGGCCAACAGGCTCAGACAGACCCCCTAACAAGGCCAGCGGGGTCAGAAAGACCCTCAACATGGCCAGCAGGCTCCAAAAGACCCCTCCCCCCAGCAAGGCCAGCAGGCTCCGACAGACCCCCAACAAGGCCAACAGGCTCCGAGAAACCCCCAACAAGGCCAACAGGCTCCGACAGACCCCCTAACAAAGGCTAATTGGCTCCAACAGACCTCCCCACTGAGCCAGCAGGCTCCGACAGACCCTACTAGACCCTAACAGCTCCAACAGGCACCTTCTGCTCCGTCCAAAAGTAGTGGTAGGCAGAGCTACGAGTGCCTGGTGCGAGTCATCATACACCAACGTCTACAATATCAACACAACCTCTGTTCACTACAGATCATCACTAGTTACAACGTTACACTAGACGACCCCATCCGCTGGCAGACTCAACATACTATACATATCCTGCCTAACTTGTGTACACTTTGTCCACAAAAATCCACAAGAGCAAAGATTCAGACAAGTACAGGCGAGTCACAGAGACTTTACAGTACCACAGACTTACATACAGACCATGACTCGATGTAACATTTGATGACAACCCTACCAGATAACTGCCTTCTGAAACAAGTCTACAACCTTACATACATATACTCCAGCTAACTAAAGACTACAACCCCATATAGCCATACACTGGAGACTACAACCCCATATAGCCATACACTGGAGACTACAACCCCATATAGCCATACACTGGAGACTACAACCCCATATAGCCATACACTGGAGACTACAACCCCATATAGCCATACACTGGAGACTACAACCCCATATAGCCATACACTGGAGACTACAACCCCATATAGCCATACACTGGAGACTACAACCCCATATAGCCATACACTGGAGACTACAACAACTATAGAATGTAACTTGTGACTGAATCCAGAGCCTATGTCACCGTCCTGTGTTACCTGCTGCCCACTAAACATCCGATCTTCTGGCGACTACAACTACAGTTGCTTCCTACAATACAGTTGAAGGTCACGACTGTAACCCTATCTAGGGTACTTGAAGAAATTTCCAGAGACAGTTTGTGTTGGAACTTGAGTGTTTTGTAAACATATGGACTATAATATACTCCCAACGTACACTGCCTTGTGCAGATAACATTATTGTTGTTGTGTCATTACTGAACTTATTGTTCTTATAACGTGATGAATATTAAGGAAACATGTTGAAAGTACCGTACCCTCCTCACCCATGCTCCTCTGTGCACACATTTTTTAAAATACTTAACGAAGAGAGATACTACATGTGTACTGTTTGTCAAAATTAGTTCACCAAATGACATGTGATGTGTTCAGGTTTGACCTTCCTATTTCACGAAAATTTACATTTTCATCTTGAAACAATTTTTCTTTCAACAATTACTGAAATAATTCACAGTGACAGTAATAATGTTCTTGATGTATTGTGTACCTCTCGCTAAATTTAGAATTAACCTACTCAGCCTACATCAACATAGTTAAATGATATACGAGTGAGTTTAATACCCCATATGGCTTTATAAAGACAGCAGCGTATTGTCTAAACATTGTTCACGGATATTACTACACTGTTAAAGCTAGACCAGGATCATTGGTCAACCTTCACCTGGAGTCTTCACGTGGTTGTTTCTGTTTGACAGACACACGAGGTTTACCCGAGGTACACCGAGCATCGTCCAGACCTGACCACACTTGTCATATTCTCACCAACATGTACAAACTGAACGTCTTTAAAACAAGGGTTCTCCACTTCTTACAAAACTCTATAATGGTGATTACTTCTCGTCTTCTGTAATGTTATACACTATTGTATATACGGTCTGTCCTCACTCATGACTTACTGCACCTGATGGCCAAACTCATCATTTCCTAATGTTTTCGTTTTTGCCATTACAATATCATAGCTATTATTATTATTATTATTATTATTATTATATCATTATTAATAACCATCTGGTTCCTCAGGTCAATGTCAATTTTATCTCTAATATCAAAATCATCTTTTATGTTATGACTAAACATACAGAACATTAACCAGAGTTATTTAACAAATATATATATGGCCATGGTGTAATATGCCTCACTGTATATCGTAATGATATATAATTCACTGTATATGTTTGTGCTGTTGTATTACATTTCACTGTACATGGTTATAATGTTATAACCTTCACTGTGTATTACAAATATCTGCTTTTCGTTGTACACGGCCACAATAATGTGACACGGATCAGTGTTTTCAATCAGTGATATAACGGGTTATATAACGAAAAACATTTCCATGTTATATGTACCTACAATAAAATATGTTTACGTTTAAACGTACAATTCAATGTTCACATAATTCAGGTATCCAAGAGTTGAACTTGAACTTGTGTTCCTGGTAACTTTTGGTTATAATGGTGATTTAAATACAATGAACATGTCAATACTCGCATATCATACATAGTCAACACAACACAGGTTCAAATGCAGTTCTCTGTGACCAAAGTGTTCAACAATAAATCTTTGTATGTATTTTGTTTATGATTCCTACTGCATAAAACAAAATACGTATAACATGTTTTCTGACGAAACACACATCACCTGCTCC
Source organism: Panulirus ornatus (assembly GCF_036320965.1). NCBI lineage: Eukaryota > Metazoa > Arthropoda > Malacostraca > Decapoda > Palinuridae > Panulirus > Panulirus ornatus. The sequence goes on along the minus strand of NC_092228.1, from coordinate 38,818,888 downwards.
TCTACTTTGCCTCTACAAAAGCATTTTCTCATTCTTGAATCTAATTCGAATACTATGAAAAAACTCGAATATTCGACACATTTTCCCAGAACTCCTTTACATGTAACATATACACCAAGTATCACTATACACATAAGAAACAAAAACACAGGAAATTGTTATGCTTTTGGTATACACTCTGTATCCCTATACACTTAAGATATACCAAACCAATATTCTGGTACACTCTGTATCCCTATACACTTAAGATATACCAAACCAATATTCTGGTACACTCTGTATCCCTATACACTTAAGATATACCAAACCAATATTCAAGATTTCTGTACACATACACTCAGTATTCCTAGACACATGAGAAAAGTTTAACCCATTAACAAACCATCACAGTTGATGATACGTTTCTCTGTGAGGTAAACAATGCTGCTCCAGCTTGCTGCCATTACCTTTGTTTCCTTGTGTTAGTCAGAGTTCCATAATGTGGTGTACCCCATCCTTCTAAGGTACCATATATAACTGCTTATGTTAACAAGACTTAGCTAACCTAATATACTACCTTCTTGTCTACAAGATATACCTGTTCGCATCTTATGTCAGCACAAGTTAGCTGACAATTTATCTTGACTCTATAAAGTGTATACATTGCATTATACCACAAAGTTAACAATGTAATACACCTTAAACTTCGCTATAAAGTGATTATGGTCCCATGTTGACACAATGAATCCCTTGCAATATCATAAATCAATACACATCAATACAAAGCTTATGACTATGTAAGAAGAAAACATATGTATCTCGTACACACATGAGCAAGATATTCATACAGACTAAGAATCAGTTGTATGGGCCATATAAAGACATCACACCATCTACTACCAAACTGGAAAATAGAGAAAATTGCGTCGTTTGAACTAAATATATGGAAACTGAACAGACCAAGGAGCAAGTCAGCAACGAAGTTCATTGTAAAATATACAGTAACAAAATTGTATGACGTCATTCATTACGTAACACACACTACAGCAGACAACCAGAAGCTTGTAGTGTGGGACGACAACAGCAGACAAATCTTCTCCCATTTTCTATACATGTTAGCGTATGTTGCACGTGTGGTAGGTGTATGATGCTGGCTTACTGACCCACTGTTGTGTACCATAAACAACAACAACATGTCAGGCGCCTGGTGGTGGCACGAAGAAAGATGAACCTCTCCACTGGGACGACATTCAACCCACCCTCCACCCTTCCCTTCCATCACCCTCAACCCCCTCCATCAAAGGGAAGGTTTCACCCATTCCCCCCACCTAACCCGTCACCCCCTAACACTCCCGCTGGCACACACACACACACAAGGGCACCACAGTGTTGTGACGAGGCCCTTGGGACAAGTAGTGGGGGTGGGGGGGTGATCACCAGTGGCCAGGCCTGGCGCAGTGCCGCAGCTGACGCAGACCAGAGCGCACACATCGCCTGGCGCAGTGCCGCAGCTGACGCAGACCAGAGCGCACACATCGCCAGGCGCAGCCCAGAGCGCACACAGCCAGTACGACCCCGGGCCACACACACACACGCACGCAGATCTGACGTTCTTAAGGACATGTGAGTATACCTCGTCAACATTATACACTGTTGTACGATCATGTTACACTGTTGTACGATCATTATACACTGTTGTACGATCATTATACACTGTTGTACGATCATTATACACTGTTGTACGATCATGTTACACTGTTGTACGATCATGTGTAAACTCAAAATCAGTCCAGTGGATGAAAAAGACCAAGTGATTATGAACTGAATACGACCAACCAGAACCTCTCTCTCTCTCTCTCTCTCTCTACGTAACCATACATTTTTCTGCTATGATCGCTAAGTGTCAGCCATGTTCCTGACCTTCCCTCGTCCAGTGGTAGTCATGATAAACTTCCTTTGAGAGCTATGCACTGCTGACCTTCCCCTCTGGTCACCACTACCTCTACATAAGCCACACACACACACACACACACACACACACATGTACAGTCTTACACATGAAATTCTTCCTCGAAAAAACTCCATAGTTTCCCTCCTGCTGAATCGACTTTTTATATACTTAGATGTAATTTTGTTCCTTCGCTTAAAATGTTCACATATTACAAGAATGATGACCTACACAAGTAAACATAACCACCAGTGCATATGTGTGTGTGTGTGTGTGTGTGTGTACGTGTTCTTCCCCACCACCATCCCCCACCCCCACCACATGATCCCGTCCCACACCCCTACCACAAGACCCCACCAACCCCACCATCAGTGTGGACAAAGTGAGAATTGTGTGGGTAGGATGAAACAACCAGACTCTTGACACCCTCCTGTGTGTGTGTGTGTGTGTGTGTGTGTACAATCTGTATAGTATATACTTCTGTATCATCAGTTCACAAGTGTACATATGCCAATATACATACATTTTATGATGTGTATACATCAGCATCCACACAATGATCTAAGAGTATCTAACTGTATTCCAGTATGTATACATGTATATCTACACGCAACCCAGATTCATGCAGTAAACGCGGGTCTCTCCCTGTGTGGCCGTCCTTGTTCGTGTGTTGTTGTTGTTGGGTGAGGTGAAGTCAACATGATCCTCTGCGAGAGAGTCACTTGCTTCTCCTCCTCCAGCTGTGATCTTGTATTTCTAGAACACTTCTAACACACATATATCAAATCCATTCTTCTCTGACGTCCTCTACGAAATCAGTTACTTTAACCTACTTACAATAACTCAACGATAATGATAATTCTTGAATCTTTTTGAGCACGACGGAACGACCCTTGAACACGACGGTACGACCCTTGAACACGACGGTACGACCCTTGAACACGACGGCACGACCCTTGAACACGACGGTTCGACCCTTGAACACGACGGTACGACCCTTGAACACGACGGCACGACCCTTGAACACGTCGGTACGACCCTTGAACACGACGGTACGACCCTTGAACACGACGGCACGACCCTTGAGTGTCCTGGTGTTACCTCGAACCTTTCTATTGGCTCCTGAAACCCAAAGATGCGCCGCTTCCAGTAGTAGGGAAATACAGACTCCTTTGGAGTGAGCACTTCTTTGCCGGAACTGCACAGTGAGTGGCACGGCCCCATCAAAGGTGACACTTCACTGCTGATGTAGCCTCAAGCAGTCCAGTACATGGCACGTGTGTGGCGTGTCTGCCGCATGATATTATAATCATCTTCACTTGCAGAAAAACACACACACACGCATCAGTCATGTGCGTCTCCCGGCCCTGGGCCGTCACCCTCCTGCTGCCGCTGCTGTGGGCGTGTCTGTGGGTGGGGACAGCAGGTGTGGGCGGCCAACAGGAGCAGTGGGGGTCGTGTCATGACGTAGTGTGTCGGGAGGTACAGAACCAGATGGAAGGCATGACCAGACTCAAGCGAATGAGAAATTATATAATACAAACGGTAAGATGAGGTTCTCTCTCTCATACATATTATATATATATATATATATATATATATATATATATATATACACACACACACTTGTAGACTACGAGGGTAAATCAAAGCAGGAAAATTTGCTTAAGCGCTTTCATGTATTTGAAAACATCAGAAGCAAATAGTAAGAAATCATAGATGGAGGACAATAGTCACCAGGAGATGTTAACATCTCCAGGTATCTTGGTATATTGTCCTCCATCTGTGTTTCTTACTATTTGCTTCTGATGATGTGTTCAAATACACGAAAACGCTTAAGCAAATTTTCCTGCTTTGATTTACCCTCGTGGTCTACAGGTGTATGTGATCAAGCTATCCCTTACCAGGTCAACAGAGTCTACATTCTACATACTTATAGTCGTAGTTCTGATAACATTCCTGACAATATAAAACTATGGTAGCAATAACACTACACTCACTGTCTGCACTGCATTCAAATACTGCCTCTCGTTGACGTCACCTGACGTCAGATGCACGTGATGAAGACCTTGTTGGCGTCACTGGACGAGGAGGTCTTCGACACGACGCAGGACATCACAAGGTTCATAGGACATCGGTGTCCAGCGGTACACGTCTTACTGGAGGAGTTCCAGCAGGTAGGTCATGTCTTACTGGAGGAGTTCCAGCAGGTGGGTCATGTCTTACTGGAGGAGTTCCAGCAGGGAGGTCATGTCTTACTGGAGGAGTTCCAGCAGGGAGGTCATGTCTTACTGGAGGAGTTCCAGCAGGGAGGTCATGTCTTACTGGAGGAGTTCCAGCAGGGAGGTCATGTCTTACTGGAGGAGTTCCAGCAGGGAGGTCATGTCTTACTGGAGGAGTTCCAGCAGGTAGGTCATGTCTTACGTCACAACGAGGTGATCCAGCTGTTGGCAGGAGATTGTAGGTACACTTTCCTCCAACTTATTGTTCAGCAGAAAATGGGATACGAGATCTTGCAACTTGTGGCTGGTTAGATCTACAATCATACATACATAACACCTTCACTCTCCAGTGCAGGCAGGTCCAAGTTGACTGTAGCCTCTCTGGAAATGACGGTAAGTTTCTGATGATTAATCAAGATCTTGTGTCTCCATCTTGATACCGCCAGAATCAGGGCAGTTCAGCCATGAAATAATCATAGTTTTACTGTAATATTTCCTTAACAGGATCAGGTGTCAGGACCGCATCGCCAACCACCCCACTTCTGGCTCCCGTCCCTCTGTGTATGTCATGTGTGATCGTCTGCCACAGTTGTTGTCTCGTTACCAACACTGGTGTACCTCAGGGTTCTGAACTGTCTCCTACATTCTTCCTCATTTCCACCATCAAGATTCATTACTATTACACTTTAGTGAGAGTTTTATTCTCTACTTTCAAATCAGTTCCATCTCAGGTTTCATCTAAATCCCTCTAAGATATTTCTGTAACTATATTGCGGCCGAGTCAAAATGAAATCCTTATGATCCTTAGTGGGCGATGAAGGTGTGGGTTACAGGTACGTTACAGGTGTATAGTGACCTTCCGTCAAGGGATAAGTACAGGATTATGAACTTTAAAGCCACACTACAGGACCATGTTACTGTCCTCACATCTTCCGCCGTACAGGATTGTGTTAACATGAGCAACGTTGTTACAGGAGTTCCATGACGACGACCTGCAGACCACTACACAAATCCAGGGTTCTCCCGGGTACACCACCTCACAAGACCTCACCGTCACACAAGAGGTCAGTCTGTCAGTCAGTCAGCCAGTCAGTCCTCCACTGTAAGATATCGAAAATTATATCAAGTTTTTAATGAATGTTGTCTATCAGTCTTACTGTCCGTCGGTACGTGTGTCTGTATGTATGCCTCCTTACATATGTCTACGTATTTTGTGTGTAGCTGTATAATTACTTGTATTTACCTAAGTGTAGTGCAAGGGGAGGGAGTTGTACACTTGTGGAGCCCCATTTCTTGAACCTTCAGTATCATGAAACTTTTCAGATTTCTGTATGTCCCTAACACAAATTTATCATTCAATTTATTCCGTTCATACTTTCTAAATTCTTTTCTAACCAATCTCTTGCTTAGTTCATGGTATGTTCTCTGGTGGTTCTATTCCTACATCTTATGAAGAACTGTCCACAGATGATTTCATCAAAGTGGGTTAAAAACAGACACTGTGTTCTGATTACCGGTTTTGTAAGGAGGAGACGTCTAAACTTGCATATACCAAATGTTTTTACTCCAGGGGGAACAAGTGTGTGTACTGATAAGGTTAGGTTCAAGTTACTATACTGTAGTTAAGTCTGTATAGTTAGGGTAAGTAAAGTTACTTACCAAAGTTGTAGTCAATCACGTTAAATACAGTGAAATTAGTCACTAAAAATTATCAAGATTCTTAACGAAAAAAAATATTCACTATGATTCATACAATCTTGCTTAACCCAGACATAGGCTCTTACAAAGTTTTGTTTCTAACTATGAAATTAATAACAAAGTTCTTTTTCCTCTTCCTCTCTTCACATTAAACTTGAAACGTAAATAATTTCGAATCAAAGTGACTTCCAGGCTCTAACATGCACACATACAAGTAGTCCTCCAAATTTTGTAAACAGACTCAACATTTGGTTCACCATGCTGTAACCTACACTACAGACACCCAATTATCAACACAAACACACCCATTCCCTTACCTCAAACTACCTCTAAATCTATATAGTCAACATGCCTTCCTGTTCAGCTTACTTTCCCTCTAGTGCGCAACTATGTAAACTATAGTTTCTCATTTACTCATTCCAGAACCAGGAGACAGATGATGAAGACGAGGATCAGTCTTGGCCTCGGATACATCAGACCACAGGATCGTCGCACAACAATATACATGGGTAAGGGTTCCAGTGTTTTATTTCTCATGATTTTACGTCGTATGTGATACTATGGGCTTGAACCTTGCCATGCATTCTCTCTGTATATGACTTGGATTTCTAGCTCCGAATGACGTGCATTTTGTCTTTCATCACCATGCATTCCAACTCTTGTCGTCCTTCATACCTGCTTTTGATGTCATTTCTAAGTGCAGACGTCCCCCTCACTAGTGATGTCAGCTCAAGTCATATTCTGGCCCTGAAGTCAGTTATTTCATTTAGTCTGGAAGTTATGCATCGCAGCTCAGCATGCTACGCACCCCAGCTATAACAACACCACACATCTATAACAACGTTACACATCTATAATCAAAACATTCCAGTTGGAGGTTCATTACTTTCTAAGATTCAGTTTGAGGCACATCTTCCCGTGTTGCGTTGATCGCCTCTTCAAAAAGCTTCTTCCTGCCTCAAACACTTCCCTCGTCTACTTGCTCATGCAGTTTCCATTGGATTATATCTCTTCCTGTTCTAACAGGTCTGGAAGCATCCTGGAGGTGACCAGCCCTCAGAATAACGGAACCAGTGAAAGCGGCGGTTATTACACCAGTAGCAGCAGTTTGGACAGCAGCAGAACTACTGATAACATCCACACAAACGACGGTAGACAAAAACTGACCAACAAATTTGATGAAACAGCTACAAGTCAACAGCAAACCACAAAACATCCTAAAATGTTTACTGGCAACCCCGGCAGGGGAGGGACGGTACCCGGCTACAACAACAATGGAGGAACGGGATCTGGTTACGGTGGAGCCGATAGTGTGAGCAGTGGAACGGACTCCACCTGGGGAACCTCAGGAACAGTGTGGAGTAATAGAGGACCAGGGAGCGGGGGTGGTCATGGTGGACCAGGTAGCGGGAGAGGTCATGGTGGACCAGGGAGCGGGGGAGGTCGTGGTGGACCAGGGAGCGGGGGTGGTCGTGGTGGACCAGGGGGAGGTCGTGGTGGACCAGGAGGAGGTCGTGGTGGACCAGGAGGAGGTCGTGGTGGACCAGGTGGAGGAGATGGCAGCATGTGTCGCGGTGTGTCGCGAGACAGTCCACACTGGGTGTTGGGGCTCGACACTTGGTGCCCAGAGAACTGTGCCCTTGGTTACTGCCCAGCAGAATATTGCGTGTGTTGAGGGCGAGCATCAGGCCTGACCTGACCCACACGAGCAGGTCTTTCCCTACACCAGGATATATAATCTTTTAAACTGTAGGTACGACGGTACGATCAGGGACTACGCCATTAAGACCCTTCGATATGATGACCCCCTAAAGGTCAGGTTAAATGACAATCAGTCTACCAAGGGTCGTACCGTCGTGCTGAAGAGCTTATACCAACTCCAAACTAAACAGCCAGATAGACAGATAAAGAAATAGATATTAACACAAATAGACCTACAATGCATCTAATAAAAATTCACAGCCAATAATTTAGCACTTAACACCATCACATATTTTAATGCTATATAATAACACCAGCAATGTTACTGATACATAACAATCCCTCCAACCCTGTGTTCTAAATGTTTAACACAACACAAAGCTTCTTGTCTATATGATACTTCAAGGTGAATATTGTTCCTTAATCACCTATCACAGGTTCATAGTGTGCATTTTAAAACGAAAATAAAGATAAAAGTGACACATTCGAAGTTTTAAACGAGGAAAACCGTGTGGATCAATGTGATTACATTACCCGTGTGAATCAATGTGATTACATGACCTGTGTGGACGAATGTGATTACATTACCGTTTGCACGAATGTGGTTACACTACTTTGAACTCCCAGACGCTTATTTCTCTGACAGAACAGAAGACGCTCATCAATATGGCCTAAGAAATTCTATTTCATATCAATTTCACACTCAGGTTTTAATCATGCCTAAAATCGATATCATTCATATATATGCATAACATATATATCAAAGACACATATAAGAGTGATCGAATAATGAATGATTGCGTGAGCCATGTTATAGAAAGATGTGAAAGCAAGACGAGTATGATGAAGATGGTTAGCTGATATGGTTTGGACATGTGTACAGGTTAAGGGAGGAGAGGCTAATTATGAAGGAACATGTGTCGAAAGTGAAGGAAGCAAGTAGACGGGGAAATCGAGGCGATGGTGGTGGAAGGATGGAGCAAGAGAGACTTTGATGGGGCCAGATGTAGGAGGGAGAGAGGCGACCCTAGAATACAATAGGGAACTGGAGTCGTATGTTATACATGACATGACCTGCTGTCACTGGACTCAACCACGGAATATGAGGCTGTCTGTGGAGTAGGACTGTGGAGAGGAAGCTTTGGTTTCGGTGCATTACGAGCCAGGTAGAGGGGGGATGTGAGCGAATGAGGAAGCTCATAGTCTGTTCCTAGCGCTACCATAACCCTGCAGGATACGGCCAACAAGTACGGAGAAACATCTGACTTCAGGCTTGCCTGGTGGCACAAACCATTCCAGGATAATCCTGGAAGTCATCTTGCTACAGATCAAAGTACGATACTTGTACCTCTCTCTAAATCCTTACGAGTCTTAGCAACTATTAATAATAACTCATTATAAGACTATGGTCTACCATAGTTATATACACCGGTAATCCCCATCACAAACTACTACTGTCTGAAGGAGCAAATCTCAAATATTGATTCAATAAAAAAACTGGAAAAGACTACAAAATATAAAATAGATACCCAAACATCTTATTTTCTTTGATTTACAAACGGAAGTGTTCATGAGGAACTATAATAAATGTCACAAACCAGGAATCAGGTGTAAACAAACACTACCTCCAGCCACTTAGGTAGAGATTTCAAGATCGTTGGGCCTCTGCTTGGCCCGACACGGGCACTTGGCGGCCCGTTCCTTGGTTTCTATGCATGGTCTTCCGAGACGCAGGAAACTTCTTGTGGAGATGGTCCTGGGAGGCCTATTTTCATCTAGGAGGTCGGGGGTAATGACCTATGATCTAGAGCAGGTGTTCCATATGGGTCTTCCGAGTCTTGAAGCAGTGAGGCCGCTGGAAGTACATGGTCTTCCTCACTGAAGTCAGTGAGTCTTGAGCGTAGACTATGTCACTTGACAGTCCAGCATGTACGTTGTCTTCCAGTAGGCACGTTGACGGCTCCTGACAGAAGACGCACTCTCTCATGACGTAGTCAATTTTCTGCCAGCTACATTGGTACCTCAGTCGTAGACGGTGTAGACTGACTAGGGCTTTCCTGCTCATGTCTGTCGTTATATGATGGGTTCCAATAACGTGGCCACCACGTACCACTTGAATGACATGGATCCAGCATTGTAAGTCTCCAGGAGATTCATCTCGGCCCGGAGCCTTGCTGCTTTCTGTAGCTGGTGATTCATTTATTGCAGGCTCGCTGCAACATGCACCTGGAAGTTGCTAAAACGTGTAGCTGCGTTAGCTGCCTCGTCTGCTGTCTCGTTTCCCTCGATCCCAACGTGACTGGGGATCAGTGTATGGTGACGGGACGTCCCTGTCGCTGCAGCCCTTGGAGTTGAGCGAGGATCGAGGTGACAAGCTTGATGTTGTCCTTTGGGGCGACCGTGTTGCAGCGCTTGCACTGATGACTTGGAGTCCGAGTGTGTTATCATGAGCTTCGAATGCGTGGTGGCTGCATGTTCCAGGGATCTGGAGATGGCAACCAACTTCGTCAATAGTGAGGAGCAGCCATCTGACAGCCTCCAGAGGCGAGTATGACCTTGGGTGTGGAAGGGCGCCGCCCCCGACCTGCCCTCATCTGTCTGGTCCACTGAGCCGTCTGTGAAGTATGCTACAGCCTCAGCAGATGTCTCAGCCATGGCTCTCAACGCCAGTCTTCTCAGGTCTTCCTACTGGAGGCTGGACTTCTTGTCTCCCAATGTTGTGACTGCGAAGGTGGCTGGTGGAAGGTCCCATGATGATGTGGTGTATCCTCCGCCTCCAGTATGGATGCCGCCGCTTGAAACACTTGGATGTAGTAGGTCTTGAGCACCTCCAAGTTGGCCCCAGCATCCCGTCTGTCCTCGTGAAGCAGAGGGCCATCCATCGCCCTTATTTTGGATGACAGATGGATGAGCAAATGGGATCTTTCTTCGTCTGTTTCTGACCTTACCTCAACCAAGCGTGATTACAAGGCAGAACACCAATACAATATACCGCATCATCTTATAACTCCATAACTCAGACATAAAATTATTATAGGGGGACAGCGCGAACGCAGTTCCCCGCTACCAAAAATTACGCACTCGAGTTGACCACTTTTGGGTCAATCGCAGGGGTCAACGCCACCGGGGTGCAATGGTGGGCCTCGCCCCGGGGGAACCACCTTCATGATCATGGTATCCCCTGTGCCAGGTAAGTATGCTGCAACATTGCAATACCATTGCCAGGCTGCACTACACTGAGCACAAAGTACCGAAGGTCTTACGTTTATGTGAAGAATTTCAAATTATTGAGGCATAACTGCTGTAATGTCTTCCCAATGTACTTAATCATCCTTTACGATTTTGCGAAACAATTTCGTAAAGGAACAAGAAAAAGTAAGTATCAAAATACACATTGCACACCACAAACATTTCCACACAAGATGGAAATTGTAAACAAGAGCCGGACATCTATCCCCTTAACTATATTGTTTATCATTTTCATTGCAGTATTATGTACAAAACGACTCCATCAAAAAATTAGTCACTGTTATTCCCTCTCTTCATTACCAGCACGAAACCTGTTACAATATATGTTACATGATATCACAAACACAACTTAAGATATACCATAATTACATGACATTTTCTCTGGATTTCTTCACAAGTTCGATTCAAAATATGTGAGGGACTCATGTAATATGTGACTTTATAACTAGATGAAACTAGCTGTAGTTTCGGTGACGAGGGTGCGATGTGTAATATCAATTGAAAGTTTGTTATAAATGTACGGCAGTGCATTAGTGTTAATGCTATACAACGTAAACACCCCTGCCATGGGGGCCCTGCACCATCAACTCCGCGCCCCAATCAGGAGCAAGAATATGAAGAAATTCGTTACATTTTACATAATGCACACGTCCACCTACGTGCATAATACATGGGCAGCTCTGTGCCAGTTCTGGCATCACGAGGACACACACTCGACCAGTGCCAGTAATGACACACACAAGAACGGATTGTCAATGACAAGATCTCGCACCAAGTCAGGTCCTCGCGAACCTTCATACACACACACACACACACACACACACACTGATGTTCACTGTCAATTATCTACGATAAAGATGAGAACAGAGATCATGTCTGAACAAGAGTTGAACAACTTTTAGATAAAGAATGAACAGTGTGTGTTATGCAAAGCTTCACCAAGGACAACACTAGCAGGAACTTTGGTCAATAACATTCCGTCATTTTGGTAAATAATGGAACGAAGATGACGACTATTTCTCATACCTTTCATTCCAATAGACAACCTTATATTTCGCAATATATAAATTCAAACAGGCATTTCTCTCTCCTGACTCTCCAAGGTAATGAATATCTACGAAATTTGTGTAGCTAAACAAGTAATTCATTTACGACATAAGCGCCTGAAATAAATTCAGGACCGACTTTTACAAAAGTGTCAAACATCTGAATGACTGATGAATCCAAGCGAACCTATTAATCCTAAAAGATTCATGCTGTGAAAACCGTCCTAATCTGATTCCAATAAAATCAGATGCCAATACAAAGGTTCCAACTCGAATATCACGATAACTTTGGCGTGATCGGAAAATCAAATGTGATCTTCAATAAAACAGTTTGTAATATGAAATGTTATCCAAAACTACATTTTCCTTCAATATGCTGCTAAAAGAAACTTTGCTGAATAAGCTTCACAAGGATAAATACAATAAACAATATATTCTTAAATGCACTTACGTAAATAGGTAAATATATACACATGTGCACCTCTAGATTGTGAACAAAACAACTGCTTCCTACAATAACCTATAAACATTTTAATATGTTACAGGCTTCATATAATTTAGAACCAATATAAGGGATTATATTTGAGATTATTTTAAGCAATGAATGTAAACTGAAACTTCATTTTCCACTGTAATGTTCAATTACTTGTATAGAGATAAGTAACCAGTGTGGTGGTACTCAGTGGATCGCGGTGTACCCCGGATTTTCTCTGGCAAATAAACTTACCTTGCACAGGAGATACCGTGATCACGAAGGCGGTTCTCTCAGGGCGAGGCTCACCATTGCACTCCGGTGAAGCTTGACCCCTGCGATTAGCCCAAAAGTGGTTAACTCGAGTGCATAATTTTTGTTAGCGGGGGACTGCGTTCGCGCTATCCCCTAATGATACAATCATCCAAGATAAACCCATCACATCAAAGACTATCAATGGTTCTGATGACCTACGTTATGTAGTCTGGTGTATTACTGTCTATGGAATGAATGTCCGCATTTCGGTGAAGCTGCGTGTTGTGTACTGGTTAATAGGACAAGTGGTCACATTCGGATCTTCGTACGTTCCTTCAAACTAGTGTACCATGTCTAGGGTACAGTACACAACACATGAAAACTTGTTTTCAACTACCGAATATAATCAAGATCGAAATAAATAACTATGCTTTATGGCAAGGTTTATATAAGCATAACAAGTATGAATAAATGAGACTATAAATATGTAAATATCACTAGACTACCTTTGCCCGTTATAACATGCTAAATGCAATACCACTTCTTTCCACTTCATGATCAACAAACACTTCAAGACGCATCTTACCGACGACTCTTACTTTAGTATTCATTTCTATACATGATCACTGGGAAGGTACAGAGCAGATCTCTGGTCAGTAAGCGTTTACTAATCGTCCCCAACTCTTGGACGTGGTCAGGTTCGGAGTGGTGCGTCTCCCAGGAGTTTGGGGCTACATTTTCCGAGATACGAACTTACCGGGAATATTGCTTCTTCCTGGATGGAGGATATGTTACGATGACCAGGAGCAGCAGGTGTTACCTATGTTGGGTCTGGCTCCTGCAGATTATAGTGATGATGTCACTGGTAGTGTGAGCTCCTCTTGTCAAGTCCCAGATCATGTCAAGAAGGTAGTGTTCCAGTGGCTTGGCGTCGGCTCCTGCCAGTATATACATCCCCGATAATCTGTCGACAACTGTTGTACATTTGTATCCGTCCTGATCGAGGAGGACTGAACTTGGGTCAGTTTCGACAAGGTCTTATCAGTGTTCCGTGGTTCATCGCGCCTGGCCAACAGGTACCATCTGGCAGAAATGGACATTTCGTTCAAGGCGTTAAATAATTTTTTCTTGTGGAACCTTGCCATTTTCTTGCGTTGTTCATGTTTTCCTTTGGCTCACCAGAACCTGTATGCTTACGTTGGCGAAACACATAGCTGCCTCAGCTGCCCTGACCGGGATCTCATTTCCCTCAATCCTACGTGGCTGGGAATCCAATGGAGGATGAGCTGACGATCCTGAGGGTAAAACCTCTGGAGTGTGGCAAGGATCAAGGATACGAGTGTGATGTCATCTGTCTTGTGACTGCTACAACGTTTGTATTGCTCTCTTGGAGTCACTGTGTATTACGAGAGGGTTGGAGTATTCCTTCAATATATCGTGCAAAGCTTTGGATATCGTTATCAGCGATATATACAGCGGAGCAGCCCTTCCTTAGCCTGTACAGGAGAGTCTGACCCTGGGTGTGGAATGCCCCTCCGGATCCTCCTCCCGTCAAGTCCACTGAGGTCGAGTCGTCTGTGAGGCACAATGGTGTTTGAGGTGGCATCACAGCGATATGGCTTCCAGGGACAGTCCTTCCAGGTCCCCCCGCTGGATACTGGACTTGCTGGCCCCCAGTGGTGTGACTGCAAAGGTGGCTGATGGCGGAACAGTGCACTCGTTGCTGTGAGCGTCTTATACGTTCCTGGTGTATCAAGTCGCCTGCATATGATGAATAACGTTGGCCTTCACGTGTGACCAAGCGGAACCTCGCACCTCAGGTCATGGTGGAGGGCGATACTGATTGTCTCTCTGCAGACGTCTGCACGTCCAGTCACCAACTGTTGGTCAGGAAACCGGTTGTCATCTGTCTGACTCGTAATGCAATGGATGACGACTCGGTCTCCATCTTTTGGTTACAGATCCTGGTCCAAATATGTCCACCAATCATGGTTCTGAGGGCGCCACTTTGGATGACCTCCAACATGGTCAGCTGTTCGTTCCTCAATGCGACGAGCGGCGCAGTGACCGAGAGATTTGATGACGGCAGTGTAATATATTTTCAGGTGTGAATGTTGGCACCCACAACTGATGAGTGACCTCAGGATGTTGTGTCCGAGGTACCCGAGATGTGGTCTGAAAGTCAGCTTCTGGTCTAGCCACACTCCAAGGTGTTGACTGTCGACCCAGGCTACCGGTGTGTGTGTGTGTGTGTGTGTGTGTGTGTGTGTGTGTGTGTGTGTGTGTGTGTGTTGTGCAGGGAGAGTTTCCTGTCTGGTGTGGCTCAGCAGAGCCATCGACTCTCCAGTTTGCTGGGCTGATCTCGAGGTCAAATCAGGTGCACTGATTTCCTCTCGAGTCGAGCGCACAGTGCACCTGCCAATCCAGCGAGCTTCTCTTATTATGAACTGAAGGTCATCATCTGTGTAGCAGAGGTGCGTTCCACTTGGCCTCAAACGAAGCTGAACTAAATTTTCCATCAGGACGTTGTACAGTGTCGAACATAGGATACCTCCTAGCAGGACGCCATGTTGCAGGTCTATTTAGGTCAATGTGATCCCCTTAAAGCGCACCATTGCTTCTCTCTGTGTCAGGAAGTCCTGGACCACTTCACCTCGGACACCTTTTTGCGACCAGCGTCGCCAGTGTAGCCATTGGAGTACGCAGATCGAAAGCTTCCTCCGGGTCCAGGAGTACCACATCGGCTGGCTTGTTGTCCACTACCAAGAGTATGTGGATGATGGTGTTTGCTGTTCCTCTGTTTTCGATGCATGCGAATATGCTAGGATGTAGAGGGCAAGCTTTCCACATGAGCTTTGTGAGAGAGGTCCATCCTTCAGTCTTGGCTTTGGAGCTACGGAGGGAGCTAAGGACTTGGCTTCTCAGGCATTCTGAGCTTCAGAATGGCCCGTATGTCTGCTTCTTTTCATTTCGATGGAAGTCTTCGTGTTGTCCACGAAGCAATAATTACGTACAGTAATGTGTCGTGTCCAGTTACTCCAGCGTGGCGAAACATGGAGCATGTCACCGTGTCGGATCCCAGTAATGCGTTTTGTGCATCTACTGCAACGAGAAGAAGCTTGGAGTTTGTGAGCCTGTTAACAACTTGAAGAAGGGGTCACGAAATATCTGATTATAAAGAGCTTTCTCATAGTTTGATCTGTGTGTAGTTCCTGTGAGGTAATAAAGTCATGGTAGCAAGATCTTAAATCACTTGAGATGAAGCAATTCATCACATCTTACACAACACAATCCGCCTAAGAGCTAACTGCACAAGCTATACATGGGTCGCCCTGTGCTAGTAATGGCTTTAAAGACACAAGGTACGTATGATCAATAACCGAAGTCTACAACAAATTACAAGACTCTAATCATTCTCTTACATGTGTCAGTTTACAAAAGCAATTATATAGAGGGACGGCGCGAACGCAGTCCCTCGCTAACAAAAATTACGCACTCGAGTTGACCACTTTTGGGTCAATCGCAGGGGTCAACGCCACCGGGGTGCAATGGTGGGCCTCGCCCCGGGGGAACCACCTTCATGATCATGGTATCTCCTGTGCCAGGTAAGTATGAATGCTACTTTACAATCTACAAGCAGCCAACTTATACTGAAGAACAATATACCTCACTGTTATCTTTATGTAAGAACACCAATATGATAAAGCCGTATTCTAAGACATTCAATCAAATTTCATGAAGTCAGTTTTTCTGAAAGTCTGTAATTTCATTAAAACGATTGACAATTTTGCAAACTTCAAACCACTTAGTAATCTAATGTTTACTTTTCTCCAAGTAACAATTTTCAAGCAAGTACTATACTAGTTTATCCTGAAGAACCGAATTTATTTGGTATGAAGCAATCTTATGAGATCTTACATGAGACAACACCACAGTTACACATGGCACAATAATGGCACACATGAGGACCTTCTGTCATTAAGAAGAGCCCACAAGATTACTTTTACCCACACATAACCAACACATCCTCGAACTGATCACTCACTTTACCCACACATAACCAACACATCCTCGAACTGATCACTCACTTTACCCACACATAACCAACACATCCTCGAACTGATCACTCACTTTACCCACACATAACCAACACATCCTCGAACTGATCACTCACTTTACCCACACATAACCAACACGTCCTCGAAATGATCACTCACTTTACCCACATATAACCAACACATCCTCGAACTGATCACAGTTTAGAAAGAATAAAGTACTTCATCACAATTTACACAACAGACATCCACCTAAAAGCTCACTGTACAACGTGTAGAAGGTTCGCCCAGTGTCACTCATGGCACTGTATGCAATACATCCGACTTGTACAGTTTACATGAGGGAAAGTGGGTGTGAACTGGAGCTACTTCACACTGGGCCAACAGGAAAACTAAATTTTGAATTCCGAACACTGGTCTTAGTGTGTCGAGACAAAGTAATTCATACATAGCATAGAAGAATACAAGGCTTGGTATAGTACACTTCCCTTCCATATGTATGACACACTAAGAATAGGCAGTCAACGACACGAGCCAGGCTTTGTCTTGACAAATATTTATACACATGAAAACACACACGCTAAAGCTGGACTACACTTTACTATTTCAGAATTGTCTAAAATAATCCTTATGTATCATAATCGACAGCAACAGTTTAATACTGATTGGTAATAATTTCATAATATTTTCGGAAGACAAGATGAAATTATATAGAGGGACGGCGCGAACGCAGTCCCTCGCTAACAAAAATTACGCACTCGAGTTGACCACTTTTGGGTCAATCGCAGGGGTCAACGCCACCGGGGTGCAATGGTGGGCCTCGCCCCGGGGGAACCACCTTCATGATCATGGTATCCCCTGTGCCAGGTAAGTATGCTTGACTACTAAGCCATCTGACACCAACAAATCTTTACTGAGGAAAACTGAACTAGTTTGCCATATCTATGCGAGAACCTGAACACTTTGCTCTGGCATTCTTTCATATTTCCTTAAAATTCAAACAATTTCATTTTTCCTAAAGTACAAAGACTAGATTAAAAGATCAAACAAATAAATTACAAATTATTCAGTAATGTAACGCAATCATTTTCTGCACATGGCCTCAATGATCCAATACGTCCTCCTCAGTATTAAAGTGATAGCATCAACCTCGTCAAATATCAAAAGTTATCCACAGAACTTTATGTCTCTGATTTATGAACATAACTACAAGTAACATCATACCTACGTTCCCTGTGGTCCTGCATCTGTAACATTAATATCAAAAACTAGTGTTGGTGTGAGTGTTCAGTGTCTCCCTGACTATCATCGTGTTCGTCAACAGAAGATGAACGTCCCGTATTCCGTATATCCACACTCAGACATAAGAAGTGAAGTAGGATGACCAGAGGTACAGTGACTCATAACGGGAAGGTTAGCAAAGACTCTGCAAACATTATACTCTGCCTCGCTCTCAACCAATGACGCATGCTAACATGTTGACCACCTGGGATGTTTGTTCTTCTGGTCCTAACACCATCAGATATGAAAGTTAGTGCTGTCGTCAAAACCGGGACGAATGCACATATGTTTAACCTCCCACTCTGCTGGAAGACACATTCACAAACATTTGTTCTGTCAAGCACCAAGGTGGAGTCACCCACGGAAGCATGTACATAAGAGCCGTAGTCTAATTCTGATCTACTCTCGTACTAAGACACCAAGAATAAAGATTTTGTACCGTCACACAACGACCATACCATTCCAGGTTAAGAATTTATAACTTTTACATATTTGTTCACTAAGTGATGAAAATGTGCTTTGCAAGTCTTTCATCGAAGTATACTCCCAAAAATTAGATGATTTTAGAAAGGTATCAGATGGTTATATAGAGTTATATGCAGAGTTTGGATCTCAAACGTTTTTGGTAAAATTAACAATTCATTTGGCCGATGAAAATTTAAAACGTCTCTGCACGGACCACTGTTCAAGGATTCAAGGATGGCGCGAACCTTCAAGACAATATTACATCTGTGGACGAGCATCACACGATATGATTATCGCCAAACAGTACCTAACGATTCTAGGGATGGATGCCGTTGACAGAATTAACTGAACATTATCATTAAAAGAGTTGGACTTAGAACACTTCCTTGTGGCACTCCATTGTTCAATACAAAAGTGCCTCATGTAACGATTGTGGTCAAAAAAAAAACTGACAGTAAAAGTCTTGCCATCCAATAAATTCTGAATTGAAATCTGAAAAACCATATCACAAACCACGAGCCTGTGATGTTTGTGAGCCTGTTTTTTCAACATCAATAAAAACCACTTGAAAATTACTTTTAAGTGAACAGATTTCCTCATTTCACTTCATGGTTTAGTGTGCTTCTGTAAAGACCGAAACCACATTTCAAGAGCATTCAATAACTCTGCTGTCCTTACAAGAAAAATGAATACTTCAGTTTAACTTTCCCTCCATGATCTGCACAAGTAACTAGCCAGTGAAATAACTTAAAAATAAATTGGTTTTCGGGAAGCATTCCTCTCTTGTAGAGACGAGGCCATGCCTAGTGCAGGCGACTCTGTACACACACACACACACACACACTAGTATCATATCAAACATAATTATTGAGTGGGAACTTTGTAAAACTATGTCCTCTTGCCTAAGGTTAGATCACACAGTGTAATGGCCTTGTTACTATAATAAACAACCTATTTGGAATGAAGCACTTCTTCATATAATAACACACACATCCATCTACGAGTCCAATATCCAATAATCTACACTTAAACATGGACCGCCGTACCGATGATGGCACACTTGAGAATGATGGCACACTTGAGAATGATGGCACACTTGAGAAAGATGGCACACTTGAGAAAGATGGCACACTTGAGAATGATGGCACACTTGAGAATGATGGCACACTTGAGAATGATGGCACACTTGAGAATGATGGCACACTTGAGAATGATGGCACACTTGAGAATGATGGCACACTTGAGAATGATGGCACACTTGAGAATGATGGCACACTTGAGAATGGGGTCATCTAAAACATCCCTTGGCATATTGTCTTGAATCTTGACATCTTCACAAGCCAGAAACTGCTATTATGACCAAACCAGCCAGATTCCTGGGTGTGTCATCACTAGCACAGGTCAGGTGTGTGTGCTCGGGGTGCCATTACTGACCCAGGGTCACCCATATGTACCAGCAGTGTAGTGGGGTCGTAGGTGGGTGTACGTGTTGTGGAAAATGATAAATTTCTTCATTCAAATGAGTCAAGAAAAGCTAAGATTGTGCCCACTTGGCATATATAGGATCTTGGCAATGACAATCCGGTTTCAGGTGTCCCACAACTGGCACAGGTCGCGGGTGTGTACTTAGCATTCCACTACTGGCACAGGTGGGTGGGTGGGGAGGTGTGCCCTGGGTGCCTGTGATGGTACAGGATGACCCGTGTGTAGCTGTAGTGTGGTGGCCTCTACAGTAAATGTGGCTCGTGTAAGATATCATTACAAATAAATTTCATTCATGATTGACATCAGTCCTTACAATGTCTACAGCATGAAAATATACTAAATAAGCTGTATGAACTTATCATACACATAGATGGACAGACATACTGGTAAATGAATGATACGTCATACAGATACAAACACAGACAGACAAATTGTATGTAAAATGTATACACATTAGACTGCATGTTGAACTAGGCAACAGCTTCCACCAAAGGATTATTACATACATTCTAATCTCTTAATTCACAAGATACTTTACAATAATGTAAGTAAGAAATAAATAAATATCATTTCATGGTACTGAGAAGTCTTACAATTTCAGTTTGGTTAACAACGTTCTGAAACTTGTATAAAAAATCATCCATGTTTTGATAGTCCTGAGGGTAGCAGAGCCTGACCTGGGGTTCAAGTGTATCAATAAACTTACCTGGCACAGGGGATACCATGATCATGAAGGTGGTTCCCCCGGGGCCAGGCCCACCATTGCACCCCGGTGGCGTTGACCCCTGCGATTGACCCAAAAGTGGTCAACTCGAGTGCGTAATTTTTGACAGTGGGGGACTGCGTTCGCGCTGTCCCCCTATATGTACACATACATATCACGTCAGAAACTAAGAAAGATCGAATCAATACTGTAGAAATCTCTGCAAGTGTAAACTGTCCTAAACTATTCCATCCCAAAATTAAAAAGTTTACGAACTTATGAATTTCTTGATACTTTCTAGTCCTATATTACTGCAGAGCTCAATATTCTTGTATAGCGCGTCACCAAATGCAGAGTAATCTTCATGCAACACTGAACGAGCCATCATGTTGTGAGAGATGTCATTACAGGATTAACCTGACCATAATGAGCAAAGTGGAGTCTCGTGTTGCAAAGTTATAGTTATGTAAAGATTCTCGACAGACTGGACACTGCCAGGATTGGCATGAACTCTTGTTAACTGTACATGTTCCCGGATGTGTCATGACAGTCACAGGTCAGGTAAGTGCGGCAAACGTCGGTGTAACTCCACTGTCTAACAGGCTCTTAAGCAGATGTTTTGTGTAAAATGAAGAAAAGCTTCACCACAAATAAAGGTGCAACTCATGTTAGCCTGGAGGTTTTTCACTAGGCCTTACGGTAGTAATAAATATATATATATTATTTACCTCCCAATCGACTTGACCCTCAACCCTACATTATCTAATAACCTTGCTCTTATTCACATTTACTCTCAACTTCCTTCTTTCACACACTTTACCAAACTCAGTCACCAGCTTCTGCAGTTTCTCACATGAATCAGCCACCAGCGCTCTATCATCAGCGAACAACAACTGGCTCACTTCCCAAGCTCTCTCATCCACAACAGACTGCATACTTGCCCCCCTTTCCAAAACTCTTGCATTCACCTCCCTAACAACCCCATCCATAAACAAATTAAACAACCATGGAGAAACACACCCCTGCCGCAAACCTACATTCACTGAGAACCAATCACTTTCCTCTCTTCCTACACGTACACATGCCTTACAGCCTCGATAAAAACTTTTCACTGCTTTTAACAACTTGCTTCCCACACCATATATTCTTAATACCTTGCACAGAGCATCTCTATCAACTCTACCATATGCCTTCTACAGATCCATAAATGCTACATACAAATCCATTTGCATTTCTAAGTATTTCTCACATACATTCTTCAAAGCAAACACCTGATCCACACATCCTCTACCACTTCTGAAACCACGCTGCTCTTCCCCAATCTGATGCTCTGTATTCCCCAGAGTATTGTACCTAGTGTACACGGGGCACGAGGTACCGCCAAGCCTTATGCTATCATAAATATATCGTTTATCTACAAGAACAATTTGGTAAAGTTCCTTTTCTCATTTTCTGAGCAAATTAACTTAAATACATATCAAATCATTTAAAGTTATATGCAGTCGTATGAACGTGCATTTACAACATATCTTAAGATTATTTTCTTCTGTAGCATTGTTGTGTTGACAGTACCGATCACCTCGACCAAATAAAACAAAGTCTCTACTGTCACTTGTCTTACATTAACGTAGAAACTTTACTATACTGTAGAATGAAACCTTATCGTCGAAATCATTGTTACACTTACAGAAGGTACCATTTAAACCCAGCGCACCAGCGCCCTACGTATAACCTGACATGAGGTTGACGAGGGCCTATGTGTACATAACAACCGCACCTGTACTTAACAACCGCACCTGTTACATAACAACCGCACCTTACATAACAACCGCACCTTACATAACAACCGCACCTGTAATAACAACCGCACCTTACATAACAACCGCACCTTACATAACAACCGCACCTGAACATAACAACCGCACCTTACATAACAACCGCACCTGTACTTAACAACCGCACCTGTTACATAACAACCGCAACCTGTACATAACAACCGCACTCTACATAACAACCGCACCTGTACATATACAACCGCACCTGTACAAACAACCGCACCTGTAATAACAACCGCACCTGTAATAACAACCGCACCTGTAACATAACAACCGCACTCTACATAACAACCGCATCTCTACATAACAACCGCACCTTACATAACAACCGCACCTTACATAACAACCGCACCTGTACATATACAACCGCACCTGTACATAACAACCGCACCTGTTACATAACAACCGCACCTGAACATAACAACCGCACCTGTACATAACTACCGCACCTGTACATAACAACCGCACCTGTACATAACAACCGCACCTGTTACATAACAACCGCACTGTACATAACAACCGCATCTCTACATAACAACCGCATCTCTACATAACAACCGCACCTGTACTTAACAACCGCACCTGTACTTAACAACCGCACCTGTACATAACCGCACCTGTACAAACAACCGCACCTTACATAACAACCGCATCTCTACATAACAACCGCACCTGTTACATAACAACCGCACCTGTAATAACAACCGCACCTTACATAACAACCGCACCTGTAACATAACAACCGCACCTGTTACATAACAACCGCACCTGTAATAACAACCGCACCTGTACTAACAACCGCACCTGTACAAACAACCGCACCTGTACTAACAACCGCACCTGTACTTAACAACCGCACCTGTAATAACAACCGCACCTTACATAACAACCGCACCTGAACATAACAACCGCACTGTACATAACAACCGACCTGTACATAACAACCGCACCTGAACATAACAACCGCACCTTACATAACAACCGCACCTTACATAACAACCGCACCTTACATAACAACCGCATCTCTACATAACAACCGCACCTGTACTTAACAACCGCACCTGTAATAACAACCGCACTGTACATAACAACCGCTCCTGTACATAACAACCGCACTGTTACATAACAACCGCACCTGAACATAACAACCGCACCTGTACTAACAACCGCACCTGTAATAACAACCGCACCTGTAATAACAACCGCACCTGTACTTAACAACCGCACCTGTTACATAACAACCGCACTCTACATAACAACCGCACCTGTACTTAACAACCGCACCTCTACATAACAACCGCACCTGTTACATAACAACCGCCCTGTACATAACAACCGCACTGTACATAACAACCGCATCTCTACATAACAACCGCACTGTACATAACAACCGCACTGTACATAACAACCGCTCCTGTACATAACAACCGCATCTTACATAACAACCGCACCTTACATAACAACCGCATCTCTACATAACAACCGCACCTTACATAACAACCGCACCTGTAATAACAACCGCACCTGTAATAACAACCGCACCTGTACTTAACAACCGCACCTGTTACATAACAACCGCACCTTACATAACAACCGCATCTCTACATAACAACCGCACTCTACATAACAACCGCACCTGAACATAACAACCGCACCTGAACATAACAACCGCACCTTACATAACAACCGCACCTGTACTTAACAACCGCACCTGTTACATAACAACCGCACCTTACATAACAACCGCACCTGAACATAACAACCGCACCTGTACTAACAACCGCACCTGTAATAACAACCGCACCTGTACTTAACAACCGCACCTGTAATAACAACCGCACTGTACATAACAACCGCCACCTGTACATAACAACCGCCCTGTACATAACAACCGCACCTTACATAACAACCGCACCTGTAATAACAACCGCACCTGAACATAACAACCGCACTCTACATAACAACCGCACCTGTACTAACAACCGCACCTGTACATAACAACCGCACCTGTACATTAACAACCGCACCTGTACATATACAACCGCACCTGTACATAACAACGCACCTGTACATAACAACCGCACCTGTACTAACAACCGCACCTGTACATAACAAACCGCACCTGTACATACCAACCGCACCTGTACTTAACAACCGCACCTGTAATAACAACCGCACCTTACATAACAACCGCACCTGTACAAACAACCGCACCTGTAATAACAACCGCACCTGTACATAACAACCGCACCTTACATAACAACCGCACCTGTAACATAACAACCGCACCTGTTACATAACAACCGCACCTGTAATAACAACCGCACCTGAACATAACAACCGCACCTGTTACATAACAACCGCACCTTACATAACAACCGCATCTCTACATAACAACCGCACCTGTACATAACTACCGCACCTGTACATAACCGCACCTGTACATAAACCGCACCTGTACATAACAACCGCACCTTACATAACAACCGCAACCTGTACATAACAACCGCACCTGTACATATACAACCGCACCTGTAATAACAACCGCACCTGTACTAACAACCGCACCTGTACATAACCGCACCTGTACAAACAACCGCACCTGTACTTAACAACCGCACCTGTACATATACAACCGCACCTGTAATAACAACCGCACCTGTAATAACAACCGCACCTGTACAAACAACCGCACCTGTTACATAACAACCGCACCTGAACATAACAACCGCACCTTACATAACAACCGCTCCTGTACATAACAACCGCTCCTGTACATAACAACCGCTCCTGTACATAACAACCGCATCTCTACATAACAACCGCATCTCTACATAACAACCGCATCTCTACATAACAACCGCATCTCTACATAACAACCGCATCTCTACATAACAACCGCATCTCTACATAACAACCGCACCTGTACAAACAACCGCACCTGTTACATAACAACCGCATCTCTACATAACAACCGCACCTTACATAACAACCGCATCTCTACATAACAACCGCACCTGAACATAACAACCGCACTGTTACATAACAACCGCACCTTACATAACAACCGCACCTCTACATAACAACCGCACTGTACATAACAACGCACCTCTACATAACAACCGCACCTTACATAACAACCGCACCTTACATAACAACCGCAACCTGTACATAACAACCGCACCTGTACAAACAACCGCACCTGTTACATAACAACCGCACCTGTACATAACTACCGCACCTGTACATAACAACCCGCACCTCTACATAACAACCGCACCTCTACATAACAACCGCACCTCTACATAACAACCGCACCTCTACATAACAACCGCACCTGTACATAACAACCGCACCTGTACATAACAACCGCACCTGTACATAACAACCGCACCTGTACATAACAACCGCACCTGTACATAACAACCGCACCTGTACATAACAACCGCACCTGTACATAACAACCGCACCTGTACATAACAACCGCACCTGTACATAACAACCGCACCTCTACATAACAACCGCACCTGTACATACAACCGCACCTGTACATAACAACCGCACCTGTACATAACAACCGCACCTGTACATAACAACCGCACCTGTACATAACAACCGCACCTGTACATAACAACCGCACCTGTACATAACAACCGCACCTGTACATAACACCCACCTGTACATACAACCGCACCTGTACATAACAACCGCACCTGTACATAACAACCGCACCTGTACATAACAACCGCACCTCTACATAACAACCGCACCTGTACATAACAACCGCACCTGTACATAACAACCGCACCTGTACATAACAACCGCACCTGTACATAACAACCGCACCTGTACATAACAACCGCACCTGTACATAACAACCGCACCTGTACATAACAACCGCACCTGTACATAACAACCGCACCTGTACATAACAACCGCACCTGTACATAACAACCGCACCTGTACATAACAACCGCACCTCTACATAACAACCGCACCTGTACATAACAACCGCACCTGTACATAACAACCGCACCTGTACATAACAACCGCACCTGTACATAACAACCGCACCTGTACATAACAACCGCACCTGTACATAACAACCGCACCTGTACATAACAACCGCACCTGTACATAACAACCGCACCTGTACATAACAACCGCACCTGTACATAACAACCGCACCTGTACATAACAACCGCACCTGTACATAACAACCGCACCTGTACATAACAACCGCACCTGTACATAACAACCGCACCTGTACATAACAACCGCACCTGTACATAACAACCGCACCTCTACATAACCGCACCTGTACATAACAACCGCACCTCTACATAACCACCGCACCTGTACATAACAACCGCACCTGTACATAACCGCACCTCTACATAACAACCGCACCTGTACATAACAACCGCACCTGTACATAACAACCGCACCTCTACATAACAACCGCACCTGTACATAACAACCGCACCTGTACATAACAACCGCACCTGTACATAACAACCGCACCTGTACATAACAACCGCACCTGTACATAACAACCGCACCTCTACATAACAACCGCACCTCTACAATGATGGAACTGCAAACATAATTCTCACATTCAACACTGGATCTTACGACTGAAAACATCACATATATCTACACTGATGCTGGTCTTAACTAAGGCACTGCGAGGGTGAGCAGTGTAAGTCACTGTAATGATAAGTATAATGGTACGACAGTAGAGACGACTGGCAATTTAGAAGGGACTTTTATCTGACTCTTCTTCATCTTGCACGAACTTCCCAGGAGATTCGTATATTTTTCCTAAAGTACAATGACGATGCCAAAGACACGAAGCATTAGACTTTTCAATTTTCCCATCCATTAACAGGAAATTGATAAGATTTGAACTTTATAGAAGGACAGCGCGAACGCAGTCCCTCGCTAACAAAAATTACGCACTCGAGTTGACCACTTTTGGGTCAATCGCAGGGGTCAACGCCACCGGGGTGCAATGGTGGGCCTCGCCCCGGGGGAACCACCTTCATGATCATGGTATCCCCTGTGCCAGGTAAGTATGCTACAACTTCACAACTTCACTCCCACACCTGACCTGACTGAGGACACAACTTCCTGATATTTCTTATACAAGTTTTTACAAACGAGAAAATTACAGGCTTGAAAGAACCACTGATACATGACTATCTTTTACATTAATATAAAGCTAGAAATAAGCGTACAATACAGTTCATAAAATCAAGGAGAAATATTTACTCACAAAACAAGTTACTGTAAAGTAAAGCAGATTTTAAATCTGTCACAGAATAAATGATTGTTGGTATGTAACCCATCAGCCGATACAACTGATTTCAGTTTTGCTTTTACAACTTCTTACGACGTGACAAAATAGAACTGACTTTTATATTAGTTCTAGATCGCTAAAATATAACTGTGCTAAGTTTAGTCTTGACACACACACACACACACACACACACACACACACACACACACACGGATACCGTCTACGCGCCATATCTATAACGTACATCAAACAATGAATTAATCATGACTCATGAGGAGTCTGACATCATGGTGGAGGAGGCGTCATGTGGCCACCATCCCTGCATGTTAACCCCATCTCTGCCATCAACGTTATCTGTACATACCATCCACCTGTCTGGTCCCCTGTGGTGGCTGCTCATGTGTCCTATCTACGTAGGTTGACACCTAAACCTTCATGACCGATAGATATGACACCTAAACCTTCATGACCGATAGATATGACACCTAAACCTTCATGACCGATAGATATGTTTCTTTTTCAATATGGCGGTTATAGAAGGGCAAGAAGATGGACAGAGGAAAGCAAGATCTGAAATGTGAGAGTAAAGTGTGTAAGTTGTAGGTTTTGTGGTGTATGTGGAGATGGATTCTGGAGGAGTCTTGCTTCTTTTGCACAATTCACACATGACACACATCCACCCACCTACACATGACTCCACTACACTACACTTATACATGGGTCGCCCTGTGCCTCAGATAGCACTTCGATCATACACACGACCACTACACCTGAACACGTGTGTGTGTGTGTGTGTGTGTGTGTGTGTAACTTCTCTAAAAAGATTCGACCTTGATACATGCACCAGTGGTCATCGTCTGTGACTTATACAAGTAAAACACTGTATATTAAAGCAGACACCTAAAGCAATACACATTGGTAGAGCCGAAGGAAAATCAAAACCTCAGATTTCCATAATACATGTGTAGCACACGAACAAGTCTGGCGAGTGTTGATACACTACTCAACTACCATCATTACCTACACACAATAACCATTCAAACATCTAACAGTCTCAAACGTCTAATCTAACAATCATAGGATCACTTTATTTTGTTTATGTTTTGCATAACAGAGCTTTGTTCATTAACGTTCAACTTTGTGATGGAACATGTTATATACATAGTAAAAATAATGTTTAAAGAACATTTTTTGTATGAAGTTCGGTAACATCAGTAGCTTGTGTTCCTACAGACTGAACTGATTTTATCAAAGGAAAATGGTGTTACATTCTCAACAAATTCTGATTCAACTACTGGTGAAAAGGTAGTAATGAAAACGTCGTATGTGGTATGCACATGTACACTGCTTCTATCTTTTGAGAAGACAGATCGTAAACTTTTTCCTGACACACATCATACAGAGCACACGTCCACCTACGACAGAGAATTATATACCGGCCTCCCTGTGCCGCAACTGGCACTCTGAGCACACACACACTCGACCACCAAGAGCGTGTTGTCACAATATGAGCGCATGCCACGCTCACTCTTGGCAAATCTTATATACACACCAAATATTCTTACATAAAACATTGCCCAAATTTAATCAACCAAAAACTATCAAAATACCTACTCTAAACACTGGTTATTATGAGCAATACAGTGATAAGTGATGACACAAGTAAATACATTATTAGTATCTAGTAATGTCCTTCTTGACCTCAACACTACAGACATCATGTGTTCAGTCATCTAGGGTTGCCAGCGAACACCACAGACACACAGTAACTCTGGTTTCCCTTCATCACGCATAAATCTTTCGCCTTTTACTAAAGATTTCCGTGGAGGGGAACAACTCAATGAGTCTAAACTAATTTTTATCTTGGCCCATTAAGTTGGGCCGTATCAACTCCGGAAAAAGTCGAATACAGTACGTCTACCCAGCCTGGCTTGTGTGTGTACTTCTATAGTTAGATGTGTGTACAGATTCGTCAAAACAAAGCTTAACAAGGAGTGATAACAGCCCGTTCTCTGGTGTGCCATTACTGGCACATGACGGATGTATATGCTCGGTGTGCCATTACTGGCACATGACGGATGTATATGCTCGGTGTGTCATTACTGGGCGCCCCAGGTGTGGCTAGTGTACTGGGGTCCTAGGAAGGTGTGTGTGTGTGGAGTAATCTGTAATCATTAATTGCTTCATCTAAAAACAAAACCGATTTATCAATTCGACTTTGTGCTGTGTGTGAAGGTGTCGCGAAAGTTTTACTGATGTGGCAGTACACACCACAAACATCCACGTAACGATTACACATCATGTTGTATACCAACATATACACATACAGGAGAGTAGGAGGCATGCACGAGATAATGATGTGGCATACGTGGGAGCACCACTGGACATAACAGTCATTACTTGAAACATATCAATCGATTCTTTTCTATGTTAACCACAGAGGTAAATATATGATGGCCTGCATCAGTAGAACTTATACTTGCTAAATCATTAGATACACTTTGCTATTCGTCACACTGTTACCGGCGGAACTGAACTTACAAAATGCAAGTAAACTTGACCAACTGTGGAGTTCCTAAGTTTCCACACAACCTTTGCACTGAACCTAACAGTTTGGTATAACTGAGATACGATTATACATCTATGATCAAATACTTATCCAGATACGCTTGGCTTTCGTTAATACTGATATAGCAAATAAAAATATTAAAAGTTACAAAAAAAAATTCATGGTTAGGTATGAAACCACACATATGTCAATGGGACTCACTGATGAATTCCTTTCACATTGAAATGCGGACTTGTGAATTACATTCTCAACACACTGAAGCCACATTACGTGAAATGACCACAATCAAGTGAATGTCAGACTAATTAATTGTCAATAATACTGTCCTCAAAAACCATTTTAACTTGTGATCTTGATTATATAGAGGGACGGCGCGAACGCAGTCCCTCGCTAACAAAAATTACGCACTCGAGTTGACCACTTTTGGGTCAATCGCAGGGGTCAACGCCACCGGGGTGCAATGGTGGGCCTCGCCCCGGGGGAACCACCTTCATGATCATGGTATCCCCTGTGCCAGGTAAGTATGCTACAACTTCACAACTTCACTCCCACACCTGACCTGACTGAGGACACAACAAAGTGGATTGTAGTTCTTATACAACTAAAAAATAAACCTTGGTTAATTGTAAACTTCCTGACTACGTAAAATAGCAATAACTTCTTTATACATAACTTATATAATGTTAAAAGTAATCATTTACTGAATTTCATATAATCAGGAAAAAGCTATATTTCTTAGCACAAACGTAAGAGAGAGAGAGAGAGAGAGAGAGAGAGAGAGAGAGAGAGAGAGAATTTATTCGTGATGAAGAAATTCGCTATAATCTACACAACATACACACATCCAGCTACATATACAGATGGTTCGCCTTGTGCCAGTATTGGCACTTTGAACACTTACACCTGTGTCATTACACCCTACAACAACCTGGCATTGACGAACAGCCACTGTCATGCTTTGACACACACACACACACACACACACACACACACACACACACACGCGAACTTTGTGTGATGTGGTTTTCTTATGACATCATACAATGTAAAGTTTAATTATCAGTTTACATGTTGAAACGAACAAAATACAGCAAACTCAATACATCTCCGAATCCGACACACATACCAGATACAACCTTTACCCACACAACTTGTAAACAAATACAGTTATGTACCTATACTTGTATCAAATTGAATTACTCACAAAAGGAAAGTCTTATCTTCTTCCATTATAGAGTAAGAATACAGTTGACCGAGTCTCCCACCCCCTTCACTTCACCCTCTCTCTCCTAACAACGTTTTCTCTATTCAAAGTTTTACTTCCGTTCCTTTTCATGAGAGTTCTCTGCTTGTGTCTCATCTGTTCACATCAAACAGTACCTAACTTGTACGTTGAAGAGATCTGAAGTCTCCATTTATCGCTACAAAACTCTTGAAATTCATACGATTTACCAAACTTGTACGAACAGTCTTACTGTGTGTGTTCGGCCACACATCATGGTACGGGTAACTTGTATAACAAACTCTACCTTAATGTTGGCAACGCTGCCTGGGATTCGTCTC
Source organism: Panulirus ornatus (assembly GCF_036320965.1). Lineage (NCBI taxonomy): Eukaryota > Metazoa > Arthropoda > Malacostraca > Decapoda > Palinuridae > Panulirus > Panulirus ornatus. Next base: position 38,787,060 of record NC_092228.1, on the reverse strand, counting down.
TCTTAAGTAAAGGTTGAAGGTCAACATGTTTCTGAAAGACATAAGTCATGCATCAAGGTAAGGTTGGTATGTGTAGCCATGGGATGTGGCGGTCCTCGATGTTACCATTATTAACTCAGAACACTTCCGTCCATGTTGAATGTGCCAACGATAATTTTCCTCACATAATCCTAAACAAAAATTTGTATAACAAAGTTTGAGAGTGAACCCACATGTGTAGTGCTGAAACTCGTGGAAGAACCATTTTCTTGTTAATTGTGGTAACAAAATTTACATACAAGTGGAGTACAACCTTCAATCTGGTTCTTAAGGATTTAAATATCAAAACATACAAGTTCAATCGTTAACAATTAATTCATTTCTTACAACATGAATGTGGCGGAGACCAAGTCTGGTTCAAACATGTATACTGCTTGGTGTACCCTCCTCAAGATCTTAAGAAAATAGAACAAAATGTTCAGCGTTTAATAAAAGAGGATTATATAAAGTTTGTCTTCAACAAGCAAAGTATCTAACATTTCTTGTTGAACTTGACCAACAATACGTCATCGGTTAATGAGCGATACAGACAACGACATTGTAGTATTTCGTGAAGCTCTTCGTAACTTCACAAGATGTTTCGTGTGTCACTCGTCTGGGAATCACCATGCAAACCATTAATTACGTCTGTGGTTCACAACGAATACATCTCACTTTTACTAAAGATTTTCATGGAGGACGACAACTCAGAGTCTAATCTCATCTTGGTCCCATAATTTGGGTCATATAAGTACATTTTCTGTTATGAACACAACGTTAGGAGTTTGTATACAAATTTCTAACAATATTATTAATGAATTGTTTACAATTAACGAGGTTTCGATGTTTTATGACAAGACTGAGCCAACAACTGCAACCCAACTAACCCAGACAGAGAGGCTGTCTGCTGCTGCTGCCTGGCACCAACATTACACTCGTCCCTCATACTTGGTTGGTCATCCACCCTCCGTGTACGTTTATGAAGTTGTACGTTTCTCAAAACGTTTTATCGTGTCTCAGTACAGCTACTGTGTGTGTGTGTGTGTGTGTGTGTGTGTGTGTGTGTGTGTGTTTCTATCTGTACTGTAAGTGAAGGGTCTTACAATCGTGGGACACCATCTCAAACATTTTCTACAATCGTACTCTTTAAATGTCTGTATGCTGAACAACTTAACTTATGACAAAACAAACACTTGATATAAAGTAATGTTAAGAGACATTCCAATATTCGTTGTTTCACATTAACCTCACTTTCTATACAGCTACTACCATAGCAACGATGTTATGGAAGACTACAGAACACACCCTGGCAGTGTTCACTGGGTGTGTTCTACGTCCATGTTATTACATCAATAACATGTTCTCAATCAACATAAGCGAAGTCAACCCTTATGTAGTCTGATCAAAACACCTGTTTTCACCAGTTAATCACCAAGTTGAGGACTGACCTGGACCTAATGAAGGTTACGGTCAAACTAAACAGTACAGGTACAGGTCAGGTCACAATTCATTACCACATCAACTCAAGTCCAATACTCGTTACACTGGGATACGAACCACTGACATGTATACAGGACCGAGCGTTTCAGCCAGCTAACCCATCTCTGCTATCATTGAAACAGTTCCCCTGGGATGGTGGTGGGTCATGTATACCTTATGTATACCAAATACTAGACCTTCCACCTTCCATAAACTATAAAACGTTTTCGGTGATAAAAATGAACTTCACAACCAACATATGTTTTCTCGTCATCCTGAAAACATTAATGACAAACCAAAACCAATGAACTGCTCAGCCTAGCGTGACCGCTAACTTTCCTCCTCTCGTAAAGCCGCTAACATTCTTACCTTCAATATCTAATGCCAGTTGTACATACAATGTGACATACACTCTAACAGATAACAATAAAACACTAATTCACAAGTGTAAGGGAAATGTAGTTCATGAACGTAAACACTTCAAAACAATCAACAAACTGTAATTCTTGCCCCTAAGCATAATACTGACTAGCGGCTCAGCTTAGTCTGTGTTGGTCAACTGAAGGCAGCCGCATCTGGTCACACATGTCCACCTTACATGATCATCTTAGCTGTACAGACACCTGGGAGCAAGGGCGTCCCAGCTGGTCACACATGTCCACCTTACATGATCATCTTAGCTGTACAGACACCTGGGAGCAAGGGCGTCCCAGCTGGTGGGAAACCTTGCTTAGTGAAGAGCCTCAACCTTCCAGCCAGGTGGCCCTGTACCTGCACTACACAGATGCAGCGATGCGCCCACCTCATGTCCTTGGTACAGCTCAGTTTCCCTACACACACACACACACACACACTGCTGGGATTCTCTGTAGGTTGACGCTGGTGCTCAGCCTCCACCGTAGCCTGGGATTGTGGTAGATGCTAGCGATAACCTAGCCTGGTACACACCAACTGTCTGGTCTCTGATGCACACTGATCCTCACGTCGTCTGTGTTCTACGTAATGTGTAAGATGCCACACCTGTATTACCAAGGAAATCATTTCAGTCTCCTTGGTTACTGACTCCACTAATTCACTTTTCCAAACTCGATACATTTTTGTTGTCACATTACCACTTTCATTATTCATACAATATCATGTTTTATTCACTACTAACTAATCAACTGCACAAAATTATCCTCAATGGGTGATGTGTGGATGGATGGGTGAGTGAGGTGGTGTGGTCGGGGTGACCATAGTCCCTAACCCTCACCACACACTCAGGTCAGCCTAATGTTTACACATACATTCAAACCACCAGATCTCCTAGCCTATTCCATCATGTTAAGATAACTGTACATAACCTAGCATTTGACAAAGATATCTATAAAGGTATTACCATTCAACAATGTCACAAAACTGGACAGACTTTGACATCTTTAAAACATGAAATTAACAAACGAGAGATTCAAAGTAGAGTGCAGAAATATCTTGGGTAGGTGGAGATGGCTGAGGTAGTGTTGGGAAAGCTAGGAAAGGCTGGGGTAATGTGGGAAAAGCTAGGCCAACAGGCAAGGCCAGATTAGCGTGAGGAAAACATAAGAGCGAGTGTGTGAGGTGAAGTTCCTCTACATGTCAGACTGTCAGCTTGAGGAGGAATCTTAACATTTTGATTAAAACCTCCAGAGCCACATATTCAGATTAAAACCAAACATGAAACAAAACTATATTACTAACGTGTCGGCAAGGTCAAGATTTCTGAATCAATACATCGACTGACCTGGAAGCGCCACGTCCTAGTATCGCTACGTCGTGGAAACTGAAGCATCATCTGAACCTGTATGTTGGGTGACCTGGGGAACGACGTCATCTGAACCTGTATGTTGGGTGACCTGGGGAACGACGTCATCTGAACCCGTATGTAGGGTGACCTGGGGAACGACGTCATCTGAACCCGTATGTCGGGTGACCTGGGGAACTACGTCATCTGAGCCCACACATCGAGTGACCTGGAAAGATACATGTCATTTGAATCCACACGCCGAAGTGACCTGGGGATCATAGGTCGTGCAAATCTACACATGGAATTAACAATATTACTAACATGACGATAACTTACAACCAAATGCTACCTAATGTTTATACGACTATCAAGAATATACATCCTCTACGTTGATTTTAGGTTTAAACTTCCGCTGAATGGGTAAGTCGGTCGTACCTAGCAAGATGGTTGTTAACATACTTAGCAACATCCATCCAGCAACAAGTAACTAGGTACATATATATCTATCATTTACCCAAAGTAAAAGCTGTTAAAATCCAAAACAAATCAACAAAATAGAGTCCTTCATTGTTAGAGCATGGTGAAGAAATACATCTGCCTTGTTATATCATTAATGGTTCGTTTCTTGTGAACACGTTTTCCTGCCACAACAAACTAATCGTTTCATTAATGTTATACAGTAAATAATTACAATCAAATGACACAACACAGTTAACTACCGATGTATCTACAACGACATATATGGTTAAACGATCATTGTGCAGTACACCAACCAGCCACGTTGGTCAGCAAACATACTCACGTCAGTATAAAACCTTGTATTGTTGTCAGTTCATAAAAATGTCTACAACATTAACAAAATGTCATCAACACAAGGTTATATTCCACAAGCCGTACATCAGACAGGCTTTTGCATGGCCAATTTTCTGATCCTTCCCTTAAATGTGAAACCACATGAAGTGCTGCTCTACTGTTCATCTTTACTAGTTTTAACAGAACGTATTAGATTAAGTTGTAAATGTGATGAATGCAAGTGTCTCATGATGGACATATGATGAATGCCAACGTATTCACACAATATTTGAGGAAGTCCACAGCAAACGACCCAACAGCACTACACAACGTGTTTCGGCAAACATTCGTTATTTCATCAAAAATATTACGTATCACTTACTTTAAAAGAATTATCCTCTTGCTGTGGTATATCGCTATGTGTTCAGCGTCACACGCAACGTAAAATAATGATGTAACAATCCACCAGAAGACCATAATGCACGTATGTTGAGCAGACACGTCCTTCCTCCTCCATGTTGACAACAAGAGAGGCCAGGCGTCGTGTGCCCGGCACCCGACCAACCCATGCTAACAAGAACACAAAAATACTTCATTTCTCTTGGAAAAGCATCATAAATACATGAAAATTAATATGATGCTATATTAAGAATGTTTTGTTAAGACTTATGTGATGAAACTGAAAAATAAAATATTTGACTTGGAATATGCGTCGTCTGCATGACAGCGTCGTTCATGTCGACCATGGTAGGAAACTGTATGTCACACACGATTCTAAGATGTTTTTTGACATTCTTTTGTGAATTTTTTATTTTAGATTCATTACGGAGAATTAAGGTGCTATATATAGGTTATTCATGGCTTAGGCTTAGCTACAGCAAACCAGATCTCTAACAGCCGAGGCTGTTACAACACATTTGTTGGAAGTTTATGTATTATTCAGAAGAATTTTCTTCACTTTTACTGAGGGATTATATACTGATCCGAACAGCACAACATTATCTATAAGACAGCAATATGTTAATGATTCAGCTGTATTACAACTTGTTCGCTGTTTACATCTTCTGGCATATCAAATGTTCGCTGTTTACATCTGATACGTTAAATGTTCGCTGTTTACATTTTTGCTTTGATTCGTTCCTGGTGCCTTCATGGTCTCATATCTTGCAGTACCATTCTACCTATTATGTATTGTTGGTTTATTACACATCTCCTCTCTCTCTCTCTCTCTCTCTCTCTCTCTCTCTCTCTCTCTACTTTGTTGGTATAAACATCTCTGTCTCAACTGCTCCATCTCCCCACAACCACAGATGGCTGGCCTCCACCTTCCGTGTAACACCACCCCTCTCCTGAGCGAGACGTCTTTCCTACATCAACAAAACGTTCATCAATCTTTGTATCTTATAGAACTACATAATCCTTTGGTAACTTTAACTTTATATCGCGATGTCCAAATTTCTACTTTTACTGACCTTCCTTCTCTGGTGCGTGAGGCACAAGGTCGTGCTGTGTTAGGACGAGTGGGCGTGGGCTGAGTCCACACAGAGGTACCGGGTCCCACAGCCACCCACGCCCGGCACCTGCTCCCTCACGCCCTCGGAAGACGACGGTCGAGACCTGATCGGCTTCCAGACGAAATTCACGATGACGTGCAACGGTTGGGTCGACCCTGACGGTGGGAACCTCCTGTACCGTCTCTACCACACTGGCTCTAGAGACCCGGGGACACCCTCCTACCTGCTGTACAGTGGCACCCACCCGTGGGTCGAGGGCCTCCAGCTCCCCACGGGCAGACGCTGGGTCACGGTACGGGTCGAGAACGAGTACATGCACAAGAGCCGCCTGGTGGCCAAGGTGGACCTCAAAGCTCCTCCCAACCTGGAGCCTGAGGACGTGCAGAAGATGATTGAAGAAGTGCGTATGTTGGTAGCCCGAGGCGAACCCCAGACTGCAGTCATCCGTGCAGGTTTGGTGGCCTTCGCCCTGCGAGACCTGCCCGACCAGAGTCAGGTCGTCGACGTAATGAAGAAGGATCTCCTGAAGGAGCTGTTACAGCTGACCTCGGTCTACCCCGACTTCGCCATCGAAGAGAACCTGGTAGTGGTAGGGACGTTGGTGGGTAATGATCCGGCGGGGCCTCAGGTGCAGGAGATGGCCGCACACCTCCTCCTTAGCTTAGCCAACAACTTGGTGAAGTTTGCTAACGTAACGCACCTGGTGGAGCCTCGTGTGGATGCGGCCATCCTACGGTTAGTGCAAGTGTTGGGTCGACTGCTGGCGCTGCAGCACGTGGAGCCCCGCCTCTCCCTCGGGGGACACGAGGTGACAGACCGCCTGCATGAAGTGATGACAGCAATAGGTGATCTGCTGATGGTTGCCCGACATACCTCGGCCACGCTGGAGGTGACCACACCTGATGTGACGCTAAATGCCATTAAGACGTTGCCACGGGTGTACGGGGTTACGGGCGGGAGAACCTTGAACGTGAGCAGTGTGGGAGTCGACCTTCCTGCCCAGGCAGTAGAGCGTGACCTTACTGTCATCACGGCAGTCCAGACCAGACTTAATCCTCAAGGTCACCTCCCAGGTAACTTTGTCACAGATTTCCTCACACTGTCCACCACCGGAGAACAAGACGTCGTCTACCCAGTCATGTACAGGTTCCCGCGGGTCGTCCCGCCCGCTGCCACCCTGGAGATCCCGGTCCTGGCGACACTCTCCTGCCTCAAGTCCCGGGACAACTCGTGCGCCTGGCACATATCGACGGTGGCGTCGCCTGTGGTGGCACTCAAGTTGCCTCCCTACGGTACGACGCTCATGCAAGTGTCGCTCAACTTGGAAACCATGACAGTGAACAACAGTGTGGTAAGTCAGGATGTTGAGCCGCCCCTCCTCCACATGAGTATCATTGATGGCGGTAGACACACTTGCTTGCCGCTCGGGGCAAGTCTTGAAACGAAGGAATTTGAAATCACATCCACTGCTGACGGCAACAGAGGAAGTAACCTAACCTTCACGGTAAGAAACAGTGGTAAGCGGGAGCAGGAGCTATACGTAATGTTCACAATGGAACGCAATGGAACGAGGCTGGGCCAGTCGCTCTCCATGGAGTGTAGTGGATGTACAGAGTCGCAGTCTGTCCCCGTCAGCGCCAGCGTCAGGGTGTTACATACGTCTGAACAATGTGTTAGGTACAACCCGTCAGCCAAACGATACATCACGACCTCTGCTTGTAAGACTACCCCACAAGTGGACATTATCAATTGTGAGTGTGTGGGTCCAGGTTCGTACACAGTCCTGTCCTCACCCTTGGAGAGCCCCACCCTGAAGGCATCAAAAGACCCCATACCGCTGCAGCTGATCATTCTGCTCCTGTTGGCGATCCTAATGTGCGCCCTGGCCGTGGCAGTAGACCTGTGTGACCGGGGTAAGCTAAAACCTCTAAGAGGTGACGAGTTAGCTTATGGCTTCACATACAATGTGTTTATATACACATCCATGTGGAGCTTCTGGTCGAGGTCCAAGGCCAACTTTATCGTCAGTATAATGAGTGACGGTAACTGGACTGAACCATTGTTCATCAAGAACCCGGGAACCTCTTGTGGCCAGATGCTACACGTCGTCATCAACACGACACTGCCACTAGGACAGATCCAGCAGTTGTCTCTGGTGCTGGAGGAGAGCGGGGCGCCGTGGGATGTGGATCGCGTGGTGTTGACCGATGGCACGTGGCAAGAAACGATGTTGTTCCGGCAGTCTGGACCTACACGGGTCAAGGGGTCACATGTCTGGCAAAGGTGGTCATACATCGACAGGAACGCTTGGCGGGAGAATATCTTTCTCCAGCTCCTGCGAGAGGTGTCGTCCAGGGTGCCTTTCCTGCTCACAATCTTCCCCGCCAAGGTTCGGACGCTTAAGTTGGACAGAACATTGTCATACGTGTTGGGGTTGGCTGTGTGGGGGTTGGTGTGGTCACTGGTGTTCAGTAGGGACGTCCTTTCCCTCTCAGATCCCTGTGCCACGCCCAAGATGCCATCTATAACCTCCATTATGTATGTCATCATCACAAACCTTCTGATCATCGTGATGGCGTCTGGGGTCAGTGAGGGCCTGGTCTCTCTCTCTCTCAAGAGGGGTGAGAGGCCTCCCCAGAGCAAGCGTTCGTGCAGGATCTTCCCGCTACCATTCTGGGTTCGTTTGGTGGTCCGCATCCTGGCAGTTCTGGCCGGTGTCGTGCTCTTTAGCTACGTCATTTTCGTGTTCGTAAGTCATCCTTACGATAACGTCTTCATGGACCTGGGTAACGCTCTATTCTTGGGCTTCCTGCTCCAGGTGGCGTCATTGGCTGTTGTAAGGGCGGTGTTTGTGGTTGTTAGGGCTTACTACTACCACCCACGGTGGACCCGTAGCTACCACGAGAGGCTTATAAACCCAGAAGGAGTGCATGTGTCCTGCCCAGACTGTCAGTGTCGTGTCAGAGGTCCCCTCTGTCAACACTATGAAGAACACTTTACAACAAAGTGATTTTTGTATGTTCCTGACAGCCATGCAACAAGAGGCTTTACATTATTCTATAAACCTTCCCTCTATCTTCTACAGTAGACTATTATGGGACAATAATGAAACATGAAGTGTAAAAAAGACAATTTGCTAAATGGTTTCATGATGCGATCATGGGTACCGTCGTTCCTTCGTACGATAACTGTAAGAGTCTTTTACAATAGGATATCGTTAATCAAGATCATTTTTACACAAACTGAGTCCACACCGACCCAGGACACCGGTAATAGATTTGCTACACAGAGAATATTCGGAACATCGCATCTATTGTCCAAATTAAACGAGTCCTCACATGATTAACTGGTTCTGAGTGGTCTGTCATCGCAGTTTTCACTAATAAGCAAAACTCAACTTGCATTGTCTCCAGTTTCCAGAAGATATGCACTCAATAAGTAAATTGCATGGAGGACTATTTCATGTATTCACGCATAGATCTCTCAATGTTCACTAGTTTCTTAGTATTTCAAAAGCCCCAGGTTTGACAAAATTAACTGAGTGTTTGTATTCTGATATAAATGTAGGGTAAGATGTCTCTTTGTTATTTTTGATTATCCTTTCAATCAGCCTCTACGAAGCTAACCATAATATAATGCATTAATGAAACCAAAAGCTGTTTTATTTCAGATGAACACCAAGATCTTAGTCACTATTCTTCAACAAGAGCAACTGAGAAAGTTTGCAGCAGTTTACCCACTAAACAGAAAACTCTTATAACGCATGAGAGAAAACAAAATATATTTAAGGATAACAATTGTAAATAAAATAGATACTAAATTTCTCTTAATGTCACCGATCAAACATCATAGAGACGAGATTAAGAATACCAGAACGTCAAATACATGAAAAAATTTATCTCCGTTCATGACTTTTCTCAGGCCAAGATGATAATGAAAAATAAATGTAATACTGTTTGCATTACATTTTTTCCAGTTATATATAATTCAGGTAACTACAGCATCATCAGTAAGACATTTAACAAGAGCTGATGGGAATTTCTTACTCTGAGCATAATTGCACACGTAGTTAACGGTGGAGTATACAATTCATGGCTATCGGGATATAAACGTGATATTTCCAATGACCTTTTTCATCAATCACGATTTGTGCTCAGACCTGGCAAATCTTTACACACACACACACACACGCACACACACCATTGAATTATCATCGAAGTCTTAGGAAATGTATCTTCTTAATCACTGATATTCGAAACAATGAGACTTTCAAGAATCTAAATATCAAGAACAAATGATATAAGTGATATAGGAAAACTACCATGCTTTACCCTTTAAACCAAGGTAACAACAAACTTGATGACTGATGTTAGATATATCAACTATAATTTTCGCAGAAAACGGCGAGTAAGTATGAGGGGAAAATATTAGATGTGGAAATTTCCCATATACTGATAATGACCCAGCTAGTAAAGCAAACTACAATATAAACATTTAAGAAAACGTCACATGCTTCACATTCATCTCAATCAAGATTACAACACAGTTTTAAATAACCCAAATTTATATATCTAATTCTATAAATTACTAAATATGAGATTATTCTAAGCTGTTTTTGATTATTTTCAATAGATGATTTGAAAGAAAAGTAGTACAACAATTTTAATGTATGTTTTTAATCTTGATAATGTCACTCGGATTTAGATTCAAGTGGGCGAAGCTTACCACAAATGTCAACATTGTCCTGCTCAGGATCCACCGTCTGACTGTGACAACATCATGTTACACTTAACAAAAAGGTTTGTGTGTCTAATCTAAGGCTCTAGGTTATATGAAGTTTGGTTATGTAGTGAGTTGGAAGTATACGCGTAAGTGTCCGTATGGCATTTTTTGTACATTTTTCCCTGCTGTGTTAGGTTAGATGAAGTTTTGGTTTACGACTCGATAATAGTTATGTATTTGTGATTACTTTTTGAGTTTTACATGGAAAATATGGTCTAGTTCCTGATGAAGGTACCACAGAAACTACTTTTGGATAACACGCATATCGATTACTGCTCTGAATGTCGCAGATCTCATTTGTGGGAAGTACTATGAAGACGAGGTAAATTATGGGGAAGAAACAAGGGAGATATATGAAGTTAGCTCATACTAACCAAACCGTAGCACAACTAACGTAACATTCATTTGTAAGATGGAAAGATTTTCTCGCCATTTTGCTTGCACCTCATCCTAACCTGTAATGTAAATATTTTTTTTTTTAAATATGATTGAACATCTGAAATCATATATTCTTGTACGAAGAAAGAAACGCAAGACTTAACTCCTACCACTTCTGAGGCATCAGCCTCAGTGCAGCAAGATGTCTCGTATTTACTTGTCTTCAGGCTCGTCTGGGCCAGATGCTACCTACCCTCAAGCACATAAGACATGTAATCATCTGTTGTTTACATGAAATCTGAAATTATGAAGAAGTTTCGCTGTCTAATGAATGATTATAGTTAAAATGTTTAAAAGGTATACACAATTTTTTTAATTGGAAAAGGAAACGTGTGCTTTTTGATCTCAGCAAGAAACTGAAGAAATCAGAAACAGTGTAAAATACCAGACCAACACAGACGTTAGATAAACTATGCTGGTAATGTGAAAGACTCTTAGGAATGACATTTAACGACCTAACCTTCAGCGAACACAACAAAACAGTGGTTGCCTCATACAGAAGGGTAATGCCCTTCTGTATGAGGTAACCATTTCATTACTTACTCGATCAGACCATTTAATGCCACATATTGTCCTTATACATATCACTTTCAAAACGTTCACCCTCCTCCACACAACCATATCTATAGCCCATGCCTCGCATCCATATAATATTGTTGGGACTACTATTTCTTCAAAAATGACCAGTAATGCCCTCCCAGATGATGATCTCTCTCTCCACACATTCGTCAGTACTCCCAGAACCTTTGCCCCCTCCCCCATCCTATGGCTCACTGCTGCTTCCATGGTTCCATTTTCTGCCTTGTCCACTCCCAGAGATCTTAAATGCTTCACTTCCATTAATTTTTTTTCCATTGAAAGTCACACGCCCACATGAAAGATAAAAAATGTCACATGATTTACAGGTCTACATATTCTACAAGATCATGAAAACAGGTCTTAATTGTATTGACTTTTTTTTCAGACTGCAAGAGGGGATAGCTCTTGTAAATGCTATAGATGTAAACAAGATAGATGGATTAATAAGCCGCATTTGTGCTGCTCTGTCCTCTGGACGTTCACAGGTCAGATTTTTTCCTTTTTCCATACAAAATGCATATTTTTTATGACATAAGATACCTTCCCTTTCTTCCTGAGGACCCTTTTCAATGAGCTCCTACACTGCTTAGTGAGTTAGCCACATCAACTGGGATCATAGGTCAAAATGTGTGGTGATGTGTGTTTGTGGGTTGAGATTGACAGCTTAAGAATGAATATACAGTAAGAAAGTTGCATCTTTGGCATGACGAATCTGGTGGTAAGTTGAATTTGTTTGCAGTGTTGAAGACATTGGTGGTGTCTAGATTGCAGATGAGAAAGTAGTCCTTATGGAGGAGTGAAACCTGCAATGTAGTTGAAACCACTGAAGGAAATTGATACATCTGACAGTAATATTTACTGTTGGTGGGAGTTTGGCATAATGGGCTGACGCTCCAGGGTTGTGGTTAATATTACCGTCTTCCTTAAGTAGTCAGGGGATAATATCCAGTATGTCACCCTCCAGTGATGAAAAAATGTTTGTGATTGTGTAAGAAGTTCTAATTTGACCAACAATCTGGTACAGTAGCTGGAAATAGCTCAAGGCTATTCTCCTTGAGGGAGTGGGATGAAATGGGCTCCTTTTTGATGTCCCACATAGGCAGACATCAGCTTGTGTCCCATTTCTGTAGTCTCCTGTCATTGATGGTCATCCACTAGGCTATATCATTGTCTGCAAATGGGAAGCACAGTACAGTTGAGGATCTTCAGCCCCAAATTATCCTACCTGACCCTTCTCCCATGTGAATCACACCTCAAAGCTGGTTAAATCATGAGCTCTTTGACATCAATTTTTATATTTTTTGTAGCTAGTCACCTCTGCTCCTCATTTTAGTATCATTGTGTGAGAATTTTTAGTTTTCATTTCTTTACCTTAAGCTTTACCTTAAGCTTTCTTACTTTTTCTCTTCTTATGTATATGTTGATTGATTAGCTTCCTGAAATATGTTTCATTCTTGATTTTATGTTTATCTGATGATGCAAGCTGTTGACAGTTCTTCCCATAAACAATATACTGTCATTTAGAATTGTTCCAGGAATGACACATATTGCTCTTGGGTCTTTGACACTAAAAAGTTTTTAGCTGTTCTCTAGTCTCTGATAAGAATCGGCATGTGATATTCATTGGAATGCAAAAGGTCAAGTACTGTGTTAAGTATCAAAAGAGTAAGCATATTAAGAATTGACCATGTTTATATTATTATTATACTTAGTCACGTTAGCGAGGTAGCACAAGTAAACAGACAAAAGAACGGCTCAACCCACCCACATACACATGCATATACATAAACGCCCACACACGCACTTATACATACCTATACATTTCAATGTATGCATACATATACATACACAGACATTTTTTTTTTTTTTTTTTTTTTTTTTGCTTTGTCGCTGTCTCCCACGTTTGCGAGGTAGCACAAGGAAACAGACGAAAGAAATGGCCCAACCCACCCCCATACACATGTATATACATACGTCCACACACGCAAATATACATACCTACACAGCTTTCCATGGTTTACCCCAGACGCCTCACATGCCTTGATTCAATCCACTGACAGCACGTCAACCCCAGTATACCACATCGCTCCAATTCACTCTATTCCTTGCCCTCCTTTCACCCTCCTGCATGTTCAGGCCCTGATCACACATATATATTTATTTTTTATTATACTTTGTCGGTTCCCCATGTTAGCGAGGTAGTGCAAGGAAACAGACGATATAATGGCCTAACCCACCCACATACTCATGTATATACATACACGTCCACACACGCACATATACATACCTATACATTTCAACATATACATATACACAATGACATATACAGGTGTACACATGTACATAATTCATACTTGCTGCCTTTATTCATTCCTGTTGCCACCCCGACACGCTTGAAAAGACAACCCCTTCCCCCTTGCATGCGCACGAGGTAGCGCTAGGAAAAGACAACAAAGGCCACATTCATTCACACTCTGTCTCTAGCTGTCATGTACAATGCACTGAAACCACAGCTCCCTTTCCACATCCAGGCCCCACAAAACTTTCCATGGTTTACCCCAGACGCTTCTTATGCCCTGGTTCAATCCATTGACAGCACATCGACCCTGGTATACCACATCATTCCAATTCACTCTATTCCTCGCACACCTTTCACCCTCCTGCATGTTCAGGCCCTGATCGTGCAAAATCTTTTTCACTCCATCTTTTCACCTTCAATTTGGTCTCCCACTTTTCCTGGTTCCTTCCACCTCTAACACATATATCCTCTTTGTCAATCTTTCCTCACTTATTCTCTCCATGTGACTAAACCTTTTCAAAACAAATTCAAAACACTCTTCTGCTCTCTCAGCCACACTCCATGGTTGTTTAATTTGTTTGTGGATGGGGTTGTTAGGGAGGTGAATGCAAGAGTTTTGGGGAGAGGGGCAAGTATGCAGTCTGTTGTGGATGAGAGAGCTTGGGAAGTGAGTCAGTTATTGTTCCCTGACAATACAGCACTGGTGGCTGATTCAGGTGAGAAACTGCAGAAGCTGGTGACTGAGTTTGGTAAAGTGTGTGAAAAAAGAATGCTGAGAAGAAATGTGAATAAGAGCAAGGTTATTAGGTGCAGTAGGGTTGAGGGACAAGTCAATTGGGAGGTAAGTTTGAATGGAGAAAAACTGGAGGAAGTGAGGTGTTTTAGATATCGATCAAACCACCTCACACCACATATTGTCCTCAAACATTCCATTTCCAACATATCCACACTCCGCACACCCTTATCTATAGCCCATGCCTTGCAACCATATAACATTGTTAGAACCACTGTTCCTTCAATCATACCCATTTTTGCTCCGAGATAACGTTCTTGCCTTCCAAACATTCTTCAAAGCTCCCAGAACCTTCGCCTGCTCCCCCTCCTTGTGACTCGCTTCTGCTTCCATGGTTCCATTTGCTGCCAAATCCACTCCCAGATATCTAAAACGCTTCACTTCCTCCATTTTTTCTCCATTCAAACTTACTTCCCAATTAACTTGTCCCTCAACCCTATTAAACCTAATAACCTTGCTCTTATTCACATTTACTCTCAGATTTCTTCTTTCACACACTTTACCAAACTCGGTCACCAACTTTTGCAGTTTCTCACCCGAATCGGCCACAAGTGCTGTATCCTCAGCGAACAACGACTGACTCACTTCCCAAGCCCTCTCATCCACGACAGACTGCATACTTTCCCCTCTCTCAAACTCGTGCATTCACCTCCAAAACAACCCCATCCATAAACAAATTAACCATGGAGACATCATTCACCTCTGCCGCAAACCGATATTCAGTGGGAACCAATCACTTTCCTCTCTTCCTACTCGCACACATGCCTTACATCCTTGGTAAAGACTTTTCACTTCTTCTAGCAACTTACCTCCCACACCATATACTCTTAATACCTTCCACAAAGCATCTCTATCAACTCTATCATATGCCTTCTCCAGGTCCATAAATGCTACATACAAATCCATCTGTTTTTCTAAGTCTTTCTCCCATTCTTCGAAGCAAACACCAGATCCACCTATCCTCTTCCACTTCTGAAACCACACTGCTCGTCCCCAATCTGATGCTCTATACACGCCTTTACCCTCTCAGTCAATACCATCCCGTATAATTTCCTAGGAATACTCGACAAACTTATACCTCTGTAATTTGAACACTCACCTTTATCCCCTTTGCCTTTGCACAATGGCACTATGCATGCATTCTGCCAATCATCAGGTGCTTCACCATGAACCATACATACATTGAATATCCTTACCAACCATTCAACAACACAGTCACCCCCTTTTTTGATAAATTCCTCTGCAATACCATCCAAACCCACTGCCTTGCCGGCTTTTATCTTCTGCAATGCTTTCACTACCTCTTGTCTGTTCACCAAGCCATTCTCCCTGATCCTCTCTCTTCACACACCATCTCGACCAAAACACCCTATATCGGCCACTCTATTATTAAACGCATTCAGCAAACCTTCAAAGTACTCACTCCATCTTGCTTCACCACTACTTGTTATTACCTCCCCATTATCCCCCTTCACTGATGTTCCCCTTTGTTCTTTTGTCTTACTCATTTTATTTACCTCCCTCCAAAATATTGTTTTACTCTCCCTAAAATTTAAAGATACTCTCTCACCCCAACTCTCATTTGCCCTCTTTTTCACCTCTTGCACCTTTCTCTTGACCTGCTGCTTTCTTTTATATATCTTCCAGTCATTCACACTACTTCCTTGCAAAAATCTTCCAAATGCCTCTCTCTTCTCTTTCACTAACAATCTTACTTCTTTATCCCACCACTCACTTCCCTTTCTAATCTGCCCACCTCCCACCTTTCTCATGCCACAAGCATCTTTTGCGCAAGCCATCACTGCTTCCCAAAACACATCTCATTCCTCCCCCACTCCCCTTACGTCATTTGCTTTCACCTTTTTCCATTCTGCACTCAATCTCTCCAGGTACTTCCTCACAAAAGTTTCCTTTCCAAGCTCACTTTCTCTCACCACTCTTTTCACTCCAACATTCTTCTTTTCAGAAAACCTCTACAAATCTTCACCTTTGCCTCCACATGATAATGATCAGACATCCCTCCAGTTGCCCATCTCAGCTCATTAACATCCAAAAGTCTCTCTTTCATGTGCCTATCAGTTAACACAAGGAAACAGACAAGAAATGGCCCGACCCACCCACATTCCTCGTCTGTTTCCATGTTTATAAAACTACTTTTTAGATTACATCACAGTATTTTAGCCATTAATGGATTAGTATTATTACAGGTGTTTACTGCAGAAGAAGAGGAGAAACTAAACACCTCTTTAGGTCACACGCCTGAGCAGACTAGACAGTTAATCTGTACTGTGTTACATATCATCCAGCAGGTTGGTCTAATAGTAATTTGGTCACTTTTAAGCTCCATATTCAAGTCATTTGGAATTGAAGACCTATTAGTCATCCACCACTAAGTTAATGTTGTGCACTAACTGCAACACCAGGAGGTCTTCTTCTCCTTGCTCTTTCTGATAACTGTCTCTTTTATGGTATTCTCAGTTACTTATGGAGAGTGTAGGATATTCATCTTCAATAATCTCTCATGAGAACGTCATTGACGGATAGCACCCAGGTGATTCTCTCCAGACCTAGGGCAGTATGTTCATCATTGCCTCATCTGTGTACTTTTTCAGTTCTCGCAGTGTCAACCACTTACATTATATTCTAGCAGCATTTTCTTTATTAGAACTGCAGCCCCCTGTGGTTTTTGTTATTTTAGATTTTTTTCTGATAATGATGAATGACTTGGAATCAGTTTGGGACACCTAATATCTTGTAGATACCATAACTTTTAAAGTGCTGAAAAATGCTCAGGTTGCCATTTGTGTTATTTTTAGTACTAGGTTTATATTCCATACTATAACTGACGGGTATAAATGATGACTGGTGATAAAACTACAATTAGTAAATTTAGAAACGTCTGAAAAATAGTTTTGAGTGCCTGGGGCTTGCCTTGCTTCCATCTCATCTTTGTGTCAATAGAACATTTTCACCAGTGGACAAATACCTGTTTGTTTAATGGCAGCCATTGCGAAATAATGGCTGATTTCCCAGAATCCAGTAATGTATTGGATACTAGTGCTGAAAGTTTCAGCTGGGTTGAGATAACTGCACAGATAGTCTCAATTATTGATAGAAATTACCTTTAAACATCATATGAATGGGTTTCCACTATATCATCATTCCTTAACAGGATGATATAGTGTACAATTTGCTGCTTTGATAGAATTCTCTAGAATTGAATGGTTGTGGCAATGAAAAACTTATTAGAAAATTTGAGAATTTAGTATTGTACCTCTTTTGCCTCTTAAGGCTGACAAAGATTCACAAGAAACTTTAATGGACTTACTGTGCAATGAAAATGACACTTTTATTGGAGGATTTATGATTTTTATTATACAACCTCAAGACCCATTCATTGTAGCTGCTGTAGCTTTAAGTTTGCATGCTAGTCATGAGCAGGGAAATGATGGTCTCCTTTGGAGCGAGATGTTCATTGACAAGACTATACCCCTTTTTCTCCTTTGACATGACCTGACCTAAGTGAAGGTGACTTTTCACTCATGATGTAATGAAATGGAGATGAATTCCAATATCACCTTGAAAGAGGAAACTGCTGATGTGAAAATAAGATGTTAATGTGAATATATTTGGTAGTAAAAGGCTGGGATATTTTGCACCTAGAGAGAGAGGATATGGGTTTCAAGCACAATATGATTAGACTCTTAATGAGACATTAGGATATATTCGCTTTTAAGTTTCCAGCTTTGTGAGGTATTCCATAATTCAGTTTTCATTTTCATTTTTATTAGTGGTGTGAATAGAGACTTTGACCTCATTTTATGTTTCAACCTAGTAATCAGAGTGAAAAATTGAGGTGTTTATATTAATAAGGAGGTTCATATTTCAGTTTAAAATACAGGACATCAGATGAGGTTGTATATTAGTAAACTAGGAGGGTTAAGAATGTTTATGAGTGAACTGAGAGACTATGCACTTGATGTGTATCCCATGTAATTGAAACAAAGTTGATGATGTTAGATTTCCTATCTTTCGTTTTCTTTTAGAAAGTCATTTTTTTTTTTTCATCTCTATTTCAGGCTGCACATGGTATGGTGCGCCCAGCTCTTCTAGAAGAACACCTTTCTGCTGCTGGTATCTCGGAGGATAGAGTGAAAATCTTTACAGAACACTGGGCAGTCAATGCCAAGCCTATTGTTGATAAGCTTCGCCAACATAGCCTTTCTGAAAAGCAGGTATGGAGTTATTTGATACTGCAGAATATAGGAAGCTGTACACAGAGCTGGTTGAATGGTGTCATATGTTGTAGTTAGTTGTAACTTTCATCTGGTTATAGACCTTAGGATCCCTCTTGGTGAGCCTGCATATGGGTGCACACTATTTTTTACAGGTCTGAAAGACCAGGTGCTTCCATTAGTATTTTGTTTGTACCCTTTGGATTTGAAATTCACTTGTATATGAAACTACATAGGTAAAAGTTAAGAGTAGCAGAAGTGAATGATTTGTGTAGTATAATTAGAATTGGGATGATAAATAATGAGAGTTGGGGTGAGAGAGTATCATTAAATTTTAGGGAGAATAAAAAGATGTTTTGGAAGGAGGTAAATAAAGTGCGTAAGACAAGGAAGCAAATGGGAACTTCAGTGAAGGGCGCAAATGGGGAGGTGATAACAAGTAGTGGTGATGTGAGAGGGAGATGGAGTGAGTATTTTGAAGGTTTGTTGAATGTGTTTGATGATAGAGTGGCAGATATAGGGTGTTTTGGTCGAGGTGGTGTGCAAAGTGAGAGGGTTAGGGAAAATGATTTGGTAAACAGAGAAGAGGTAGTGAAAGCTTTGCGGAAGATGAAAGCCGGCAAGGCAGCAGGTTTGGATGGTATTGCAGTGGAATTTATTAAAAAAGGGGGTGACTGTATTGTTGACTGGTTGGTAAGGTTATTTAATGTATGTATGACTCATGGTGAGGTGCCTGAGGATTGGCGGAATGCGTGCATAGTGCCATTGTACAAAGGCAAAGGGGATAAGAGTGAGTGCTCAAATTACAGAGGTATAAGTTTGTTGAGTATTCCTGGTAAATTATATGGGAGGGTATTGATTGAGAGGGTGAAGGCATGTACAGAGCATCAGATTGGGGAAGAGCAGTGTGGTTTCAGAAGTGGTAGAGGATGTGTGGATCAGGTGTTTGCTTTGAAGAATGTATGTGAGAAATACTTAGAAAAGCAAATGGATTTGTATGTAGCATTTATGGATCTGGAGAAGGCATATGATAGAGTTGATAGAGATGCTCTGTGGAAGGTATTAAGAATATATGGTGTGGGAGGAAAGTTGTTAGAAGCAGTGAAAAGTTTTTATCGAGGATGTAAGGCATGTGTACGTGTAGGAAGAGAGGAAAGTGATTGGTTCTCAGTGAATGTAGGTTTGCGGCAGGGGTGTGTGATGTCTCCATGGTTGTTTAATTTGGTTATGGATGGGGTTGTTAGGGAGGTAAATGCAAGAGTTTTGGAAAGAGGGGCAAGTATGAAGTCTGTTGGGGATGAGAGAGCTTGGGAAGTGAGTCAGTTGTTGTTCGCTGATGATACAGCGCTGGTGGCTGATTCATGTGAGAAACTGCAGAAGCTGGTGACTGAGTTTGGTAAAGTGTGTGGAAGAAGAAAGTTAAGAGTAAATGTGAATAAGAGCAAGGCTATTAGGTACAGTAGGGTTGAGGGTCAAGTCAATTGGGAGGTGAGTTTGAATGGAGAAAAACTGGAGGAAGTGAAGTGTTTTAGATATCTGGGAGTGGATCTGGCAGCGTATGGAACCATGGAAGCGGAAGTGGATCATAGGGTGGGGGAGGGGGCGAAAATTCTGGGGGCCTTGAAGAATGTGTGGAAGTCGAGAACATTATCTCGGAAAGCAAAAATGGGTATGTTTGAAGGAATAGTGGTTCCAACAATGTTGTATGGTTGCGAGGCGTGGGCTATGGATAGAGTTGTGCGCAGGAGGATGGATGTGCTGGAAATGAGATGTTTGAGGACAATGTGTGGTGTGAGGTGGTTTGATCGAGTGAGTAACGTAAGGGTAAGAGAGATGTGTGGAAATAAAAACAGCGTGGTTGAGAGAGCAGAAGAGGGTGTTTTGAAGTGGTTTGGGCACATGGAGAGAATGAGTGAGGAAAGATTGACCAAGAGGATATATGTGTCGGAGGTGGAGGGAACGAGGAGAAGACGGAGACCAAATTGGAGGTGGAAAGATGGAGTGAAAAAGATTTTGTGTGATCGGGGCCTGAACATGCAGGAGGGTGAAAGGAGGGCGGGGAATAGAGTGAATTGGAGCGATGTGGTATACCGGGGTTGACGTGCTGTCAGTGGATTGAATCAAGGCATGTGAAGCGTCTGGGGTAAACCATGGAAAGCTGTGTAGGTATGTATATTTGCGTGTGTGGACGTATGTATATACATGTGTATGGGGGGGGGTTGGGCCATTTCTTTCGTCTGTTTCCTTGCGCTACCTCGCAAACGCGGGAGACAGCGACAAAGTATAAAAAAAGAAAAAAAAATAAAGAATAAAAATGTGAAGGCAAAGGGGATAAGAGTGAGTGCTCAAATTACAGAGGTATAAGTTTGTTGAGTATTCCTGGTAAATTATATGGGAGGGTATTGATTGAGAGGGTGAAGGCATGTACAGAGCATCAGATTGGGGAAGAGCAGTGTGGTTTCAGAAGTGGTAGACGATGTGTGGATCAGGTGTTTGCTTTGAAGAATGTATGTGAGAAATACTTAGAAAAGCAAATGGATTTGTATGTAGCATTTATGGATCTGGAGAAGGCATATGATAGAGTTGATAGAGATGCTCTGTGGAAGGTATTAAGAATATATGGTGTGGGAGGAAAGTTGTTAGAAGCAGTGAAAAGTTTTTATCGAGGATGTAAGGCATGTGTACGTGTAGGAAGAGAGGAAAGTGATTGGTTCTCGGTGAATGTAGGTTTGCGGCAGGGGTGTGTGATGTCTCCATGGTTGTTTAATTTGTTTATGGATGGGGTTGTAAGGGAGGTAAATGCAAGAGTTTTGGAAAGAGGGGCAAGTATGAAGTCTGTTGGGGATGAGAGAGCTTGGGAAGTGAGTCAGTTGTTGTTCGCTGATGATGCAGCGCTGGTGGCTGATTCATGTGAGAAACTGCAGAAGCTGGTGACTGAGTTTGGTAAAGTGTGTGGAAGAAGAAAGTTAAGAGTAAATGTGAATAAGAGCAAGGTTATTAGGTACAGTAGGGTTGAGGGTCAAGTCAATTGGGAGGTGAGTTTGAATGGAGAAAAACTGGAGGAAGTGAAGTGTTTTAGATATCTGGGAGTGGATCTGGCAGCGGATGGAACCATGGAAGCGGAAGTGGATCATAGGGTGGGGGAGGGGGCGAAAATTCTGGGGGCCTTGAAGAATGTGTGGAAGTCGAGAACATTATCTCGGAAAGCAAAAATGGGCATGTTTGAAGGAATAGTGGTTCCAACAATGTTGTATGGTTGCGAGGCGTGGGCTATGGATAGAGTTGTGCGCAGGAGGATGGATGTGCTGGAAATGAGATGTTTGAGGACAATGTGTGGTGTGAGGTGGTTTGATCGAGTGAGTAACGTAAGGGTAAGAGAGATGTGTGGAAATAAAAAGAGCGTGGTTGAGAGAGCAGAAGAGGGTGTTTTGAAGTGGTTTGGGCACATGGAGAGGATGAGTGAGGAAAGATTGACCAAGAGGATATATGTGTCGGAGGTGGAGGGAGCAAGGAGAAGAGGGAGACCAAATTGGAGGTGGAAAGATGGAGTGAAAAAGATTTTGTGTGATCGGGGCCTGAACATGCAGGAGGGTGAAAGGAGGGCAAGGAATAGAGTTAATTGGAGCGATGTGGTATACCGGGATTGACGTGCTGTCAGTGGATTGAATCAAGGCATGTGAAGCGTCTGGGGTAAACCATGGAAAGCTGTGTAGGTATGTATATTTGCGTGTGTGGACGTATGTATATACATGTGTATGGGGGGGGTTGGGCCATTTCTTTCGTCTGTTTCCTTGCTCTACCTCGCAAACGCGGGAGATAGCGACAAATTATAAAAAAAAAAAAAAAAAAAAAAATGTGAAGGGGATTTGTGTGTGAAAAATCATAAGAATGACACATGGATGAAAGCCTTTGGATAGTATGGTCTTGTGGAATGCATAGATGATAGCTTGCTTGTGTAAGTGCACTGAAAGTTCAGATGAATGTTAGAATTTAAGACAGAGTGCTTGCATGAAGAGGTACTTGTTCCAGCACTGATAGGTGGATGGAAAACACAAGTTTATTAACCAGAATGGGTCAGAGAATAAAAGCTGTAGGACAGGTAACTTGTGCAGTATAATTATAATTAGAAGGATAGATAGATAGAAGGAAGATGTGAGAAGGGTGGATGGTGTGAAGTCTTCAGTTAAATGATTGGATGAAAGTCTGTTAAGTATTATGGCCATGTAGAACCTGTGGCAGATGACAGGTTGATCAAGAAGGTATATTGTAGTACAATTGAAAGTAAAGAAAGGAGAGGTAAACTTCAGAAGAGATGGTTAGATTCATTGAGAATTGTTTAGGGATAAGAGTATATCAGAGGAATATGCTAGGGGAATGTCTGGGAATTGGGTGCAATAGAAGCTTTGTGTATAGAGATGATTTGCATTGAGGCATTAGTCTCGGTTGATAAATCATCTTAGTCTGGAAAATGGAAAACTATAGAACGCTTTTATAAGTATAGCACTAGTAATCCCAGCTTCATTTAACACACTGGGCATTGGTTAAGGATATGTAAGTGATTTCTTAAGCTGTACAGAAGTGATCCACACAGATTGAACTGGGTGGGGGGTGATTGATAGAATTTTATCTTTACACAAAAATAGGGCAGCTTTAAAGATATAAACTGCTATTTCGGCTACTCCATTTTTAAGTATAAGTTTGTATTGTGTGAATATATTGAATGTGGTTGTGTATGTGAGATTGCTAAATGAGTCAGAGCTTGGGATAAGAGGGTTATATATTCAGCTTTGTTTACAATGTGATATTATTCTTTGATGTTATATTTTTGTAAGTGTTCACGGTTGATGGTGCAAGCTTTAGTAGAATTTCTGTTTGCTGAATTTTGGAGGCAGTTACAGGGAAAAGATATGCCTGCTGTAAGTAGGTAGTTTAGTTTTCACTATCGATGGTTCACTAATAAGGATGCATTTTTATGGCAAGTATCACTATATCTGTTATGTGCTGAGGTGCAGTAACAAGTATATCATGTTGAAAAATAATTCTTCAGTGATAAACATTGTGGTGTTCAGTTATCATCTTACTCAGCGCTGGGTAACTTCTGGTGACCATAACTGTAACATATACCTTTAGCATCAAGCACTGTGACAAGTCTGTTTTGGTTACTGGATAATGGATTCTGTAGATCATTTTGATATTTTTCACTGTAATTTAAAGTAGGCTCATTTTTCTTGTCTTTTATTTGTAACATTATTAGGAAGGTGCTTGTAAATGAAGAGAGAGTTTGGTTTGTTTTGTATTTTTCCAGTTTTGGATACAATTCATTTCCAGCACTGGAACCTGTCAAGTCAGAACTAGTATGTGGGAGACTTGCTAGTAATGGGTAGCTTCGTTCAGGTGTAAAAGAAAATTAGAATGCATTATTGATATGAATATATGACCATTACTGTATAATGGTCAAACTTACCTCCCAATTAACTTGTCCCTCAACCCTACTGTACCTTATAACCTTGCTCTTATTCACATTTACTCTCAGCTTTCTTCTTCACACACTTTACCAAACTCAGTCACCAGCTTCTGGACATTATTATTGGATGAGAGAGCTTGGGAAGTGAGTCAGTTGTTGTTCGCTGATGATACAGCGCTGGTTGCTGATTCATGTGAGAAACTGCAGAAGCTGGTGACTGAGTTTGGTAAAGTGTGTGGAAGAAGAAAGTTAAGAGTAAATGTGAATAAGAGCAAGGTTATTAGGTACAGTAGGGTTGAGGGTCAAGTCAATTGGGAGGTGAGTTTGAATGGAGAAAAACTGGAGGAAGTGAAGTGTTTTAGATATCTGGGAGTGGATCTGTCAGCGGATGGAACCATGGAAGCGGAAGTGGATCATAGGGTGGGGGAGGGGGCGAAAATTTTGGGAGCCTTGAAAAATGTGTGGAAGTCGAGAACATTATCTCGGAAAGCAAAAATGGGTATGTTTGAAGGAATAGTGGTTCCAACAATGCTGTATGGTTGCGAGGCGTGGGCTATGGATAGAGTTGTGCGCAGGAGGATGGATGTGCTGGAAATGAGATGTTTGAGGACAATGTGTGGTGTGAGGTGGTTTGATCGAGTAAGTAACGTAAGGGTAAGAGAGATGTGTGGAAATAAAAAGAGCGTGGTTGAGAGAGCAGAAGAGGGAGTTTTGAAATGGTTTGGGCACATGGAGAGAATGAGTGAGGAAAGATTGACCAAGAGGATATATGTGTCGGAGGTGGAGGGAACGAGGAGAAGAGGGAGACCAAATTGGAGGTGGAAAGATGGAGTGAAAAAGATTTTGTGTGATCGGGGCCTGAACATGCAGGAGGGTGAAAGGAGGGCAAGGAATAGAGTGAATTGGAGCGATGTGGTATACAGGGGTTGACGTGCTGTCAGTGGATTGAATCAAGGCATGTGAAGCGTCTGGGGTAAACCATGGAAAGCTGTGTAGGTATGTATATTTGCGTGTGTGGACGTGTGTATGTACATGTGTGTGGGGGGGGGGGCATTTCTTTCGTCTGTTTCCTTGCGCTACCTCGCAAATGCGGGAGACAGCGACAA
Organism: Panulirus ornatus; assembly: GCF_036320965.1. Classification (NCBI taxonomy): domain Eukaryota; kingdom Metazoa; phylum Arthropoda; class Malacostraca; order Decapoda; family Palinuridae; genus Panulirus; species Panulirus ornatus. The sequence continues at coordinate 38,761,799 of NC_092228.1, read as the reverse complement.
AGTATAAAAAAAAAAAAAAAAAAAAAAATGTGAAGGGGATTTGTGTGTGAAAAATCATAAGAATGACACATGGATGAAAGCCTTTGGATAGTATGGTCTTGTGGAATGCATAGATGATAGCTTGCTTGTGTAAGTGCACTGAAAGTTCAGATGAATGTTAGAATTTAAGACAGAGTGCTTGCATGAAGAGGTACTTGTTCCAGCACTGATAGGTGGATGGAAAACACAAGTTTATTAACCAGAATGGGTCAGAGAATAAAAGCTGTAGGACAGGTAACTTGTGCAGTATAATTATAATTAGAAGGATAGATAGATAGAAGGAAGATGTGAGAAGGGTGGATGGTGTGAAGTCTTCAGTTAAATGATTGGATGAAAGTCTGTTAAGTATTATGGCCATGTAGAACCTGTGGCAGATGACAGGTTGATCAAGAAGGTATATTGTAGTACAATTGAAAGTAAAGAAAGGAGAGGTAAACTTCAGAAGAGATGGTTAGATTCATTGAGAATTGTTTAGGGATAAGAGTATATCAGAGGAATATGCTAGGGGAATGTCTGGGAATTGGGTGCAATAGAAGCTTTGTGTATAGAGATGATTTGCATTGAGGCATTAGTCTCGGTTGATAAATCATCTTAGTCTGGAAAATGGAAAACTATAGAACGCTTTTATAAGTATAGCACTAGTAATCCCAGCTTCATTTAACACACTGGGCATTGGTTAAGGATATGTAAGTGATTTCTTAAGCTGTACAGAAGTGATCCACACAGATTGAACTGGGTGGGGGGTGATTGATAGAATTTTATCTTTACACAAAAATAGGGCAGCTTTAAAGATATAAACTGCTATTTCGGCTACTCCATTTTTAAGTATAAGTTTGTATTGTGTGAATATATTGAATGTGGTTGTGTATGTGAGATTGCTAAATGAGTCAGAGCTTGGGATAAGAGGGTTATATATTCAGCTTTGTTTACAATGTGATATTATTCTTTGATGTTATATTTTTGTAAGTGTTCACGGTTGATGGTGCAAGCTTTAGTAGAATTTCTGTTTGCTGAATTTTGGAGGCAGTTACAGGGAAAAGATATGCCTGCTGTAAGTAGGTAGTTTAGTTTTCACTATCGATGGTTCACTAATAAGGATGCATTTTTATGGCAAGTATCACTATATCTGTTATGTGCTGAGGTGCAGTAACAAGTATATCATGTTGAAAAATAATTCTTCAGTGATAAACATTGTGGTGTTCAGTTATCATCTTACTCAGCGCTGGGTAACTTCTGGTGACCATAACTGTAACATATACCTTTAGCATCAAGCACTGTGACAAGTCTGTTTTGGTTACTGGATAATGGATTCTGTAGATCATTTTGATATTTTTCACTGTAATTTAAAGTAGGCTCATTTTTCTTGTCTTTTATTTGTAACATTATTAGGAAGGTGCTTGTAAATGAAGAGAGAGTTTGGTTTGTTTTGTATTTTTCCAGTTTTGGATACAATTCATTTCCAGCACTGGAACCTGTCAAGTCAGAACTAGTATGTGGGAGACTTGCTAGTAATGGGTAGCTTCGTTCAGGTGTAAAAGAAAATTAGAATGCATTATTGATATGAATATATGACCATTACTGTATAATGGTCAAACTTACCTCCCAATTAACTTGTCCCTCAACCCTACTGTACCTTATAACCTTGCTCTTATTCACATTTACTCTCAGCTTTCTTCTTCACACACTTTACCAAACTCAGTCACCAGCTTCTGGACATTATTATTGGATGAGAGAGCTTGGGAAGTGAGTCAGTTGTTGTTCGCTGATGATACAGCGCTGGTTGCTGATTCATGTGAGAAACTGCAGAAGCTGGTGACTGAGTTTGGTAAAGTGTGTGGAAGAAGAAAGTTAAGAGTAAATGTGAATAAGAGCAAGGTTATTAGGTACAGTAGGGTTGAGGGTCAAGTCAATTGGGAGGTGAGTTTGAATGGAGAAAAACTGGAGGAAGTGAAGTGTTTTAGATATCTGGGAGTGGATCTGTCAGCGGATGGAACCATGGAAGCGGAAGTGGATCATAGGGTGGGGGAGGGGGCGAAAATTTTGGGAGCCTTGAAAAATGTGTGGAAGTCGAGAACATTATCTCGGAAAGCAAAAATGGGTATGTTTGAAGGAATAGTGGTTCCAACAATGCTGTATGGTTGCGAGGCGTGGGCTATGGATAGAGTTGTGCGCAGGAGGATGGATGTGCTGGAAATGAGATGTTTGAGGACAATGTGTGGTGTGAGGTGGTTTGATCGAGTAAGTAACGTAAGGGTAAGAGAGATGTGTGGAAATAAAAAGAGCGTGGTTGAGAGAGCAGAAGAGGGAGTTTTGAAATGGTTTGGGCACATGGAGAGAATGAGTGAGGAAAGATTGACCAAGAGGATATATGTGTCGGAGGTGGAGGGAACGAGGAGAAGAGGGAGACCAAATTGGAGGTGGAAAGATGGAGTGAAAAAGATTTTGTGTGATCGGGGCCTGAACATGCAGGAGGGTGAAAGGAGGGCAAGGAATAGAGTGAATTGGAGCGATGTGGTATACAGGGGTTGACGTGCTGTCAGTGGATTGAATCAAGGCATGTGAAGCGTCTGGGGTAAACCATGGAAAGCTGTGTAGGTATGTATATTTGCGTGTGTGGACGTGTGTATGTACATGTGTGTGGGGGGGGGGCATTTCTTTCGTCTGTTTCCTTGCGCTACCTCGCAAATGCGGGAGACAGCGACAAAGTATAAAAAAAAAAAAAAAAAAAAAAAAAAAAAATTATTATTATTACTATTGTTATTATTATTATTAAAATACATTATCGCCTCTTCCCATGTCCTTTAGGTAGAGCCAGGAAACATGAAGAATGGCCTATCCACTCATATACACACATATACATAAACGCCCATACACGCACATATACGTACATATATACATATCAACATATACATATGCATACATATACATACACATTCACAGACATATATATATATGCAAATGTACATATTCATACTTGCTTGCCTTCATCCATTTTCGGCACTACCCCACCCCACAGGAAACAGCATCACTACCCCATGCTTCAGCGAGGCAGCGCCAGGAAAACTGACAAAAAAAGCCATCGTTCACACTCGGTCTCTTCTGTCGTGTATTGCTCCAAAACAACAGCTCCCTATCCACATCCAGGCCCCACAGACCATACCATGGTTTACCCCAGACATTTCACATTCCCTGGTTTGGTCCATCGACAGCGTGTCAACACTGGTATACCACATCATTTCAGTTCCCTCTATTCGTTGCATGCCTCTGACTCTCCTGTATATTCAGGCCCCATTCACTCAAAATCTTTTTCACTTCATCCTTCCAGCTCCAGTTAGGTCTCCTGCCTCTCCTTGTTCCCTCCACCTCTGACACATACATCCTCTTTGTCAACCTTCCCTCCACCTCTGACTCATACATCCTCTTTGTCAACCTTTCTTCACTCATTTTCTCCATATGTCCAAACCATTTCAACACACACTTCTGCTCTCTCAACCACATTCTTTTTATTAACACACATCTCCTTTACCCTTTCATTACTCACTCGATCAAACCACCTCACACCACATATTGTCCTCAGATATTTCATTTCCAGCACATCCATCCTCCTCCATACAATGCTATATATAGCCCATGTCTCACAACCATATGATATTGTTGGAACTACTATTCCTTCAAACATGCCCAATTTCCCACTCCAAGATAACTTTCTCTCTTTCCACACATTCTTCATTGCTCCCAGAACCTTTGCCCCCTCCCCCACCCTGTAACTCGCTTCCACTTCCATGGTTCCATTTGCTGCTAAGTGCACTCCCAGATATCTAAAACACTTCACTTCCTCCAATTTTTTTCTCCATTCAAACTACCATCCCAGCTAACTTGTCCCTTAACCTTGCAGAACCTAATAACCTTGCTCTTATTCACATTTACTCTTCCAAACCATTCTACCCCTTTACCCTTCAGCTTCATTTCACTCAAGAGCTAGGACATCCAGGTTTCTCTCCTCTAACATACTACGTATCTCTCCTTTCTTCTTATCTAGGTTACATTCGCACACATTGACATCCCAATCTGAGCCTTCGAGAAGGATGAGCACTCCCAACTTGATTCCTTCTGTTTTCCTTTTTAGAAATTTAAATACAAGGAGGTGGAGGTGGTTCCAGCCCCCCTCTCCTTCCCTTTTTAGTTGTCTTCTATGACATGCAGGGAATACGTGGGAAGTATTATATATTTTTTATTCTATTTATTTATTTTGCTTTGTCACTGTCTCCCGCGTTAGCGAGGTAGCGCAAGGAAACAGACGAAAGAATGGCCCAACCCACCCACATACACATGTATATACATACACCTGTATGTTTTTTATATATAATTGTTTCTTTCCTCAACAGTTGGAAGATGTTGCTTGGGAGTTGCACCTTGAGACGGCATCATCATGCTATGCAGGAGAATCCCGCCCAATAGCACATTTACAATTGAGTCTGAGGTATTTTTTTGGTATTTCCTTTTTTTTTTTTTTTTTTTTTTTTTTTTTTTTTTTTTTTTTATACTTTGTCGCTGTCTCCCACGTTTGCGAGGTAGCGCAAGGAAACAGACGAAAGAAATGGCCCAACCCCCCCCCCCCATACACATGTACATACACACGTCCACACACGCAAATATACATACCTACACAGCTTTCCATGGTTTACCCCAGACGCTTCACATGCCTTGATTCAATCCACTGACAGCACGTCAAACCCTGTATACCACATCGCTCCAATTCACTCTATTCTTTGCCCTCCTTTCACCCTCCTGCATGTTCAGGCCCCGATCACACAAAATCTTTTTCACTCCATCTTTCCACCTCCAATTTGGTCTCCCTCTTCTCCTCGTTCCCTCCACCTCCGACACATATATCCTCTTGGTCAATCTTTCCTCACTCATTCTCTCTATGTGCCCAAACCATTTCAAAACACCCTCTTCTGCTCTCTCAACCACGCTCTTTTTATTTCCACACATCTCTCTTACCCTTACGTTACTTACTCGATCAAACCACCTCACACCACACATTGTCCTCAAACATCTCATTTCCAGCACATCCATCCTCCTGCGCACAACTCTATCCATAGCCCACGCCTTACTTACAGTAGTTATTTTTAGTATTTAAAAATATTCATTATAACTGCAGTACCATCTTTTTGTGAAGTTTTTACCATGTATATAATATTTATCAAGGAAAAGGGATCTGTTTTTTTATCTGATTATCATTCACTCAGTATGTTATCCACACCTTAGCTTTCTTCAGAGATTGACAGTCCATATATTCTCACATTTTTTTTCATACTTGATCTCCATTTCCCATGTTAATGAGGTAGCATCAGGAACAGACAGAGAAAGGCCACATCCAGCCATATCCATTTTCTAGCTGTCTTGTATTATGCATAAAAACCAGAACTCCCTGTCAACAACCAATCCCCATGGTTTACTCCGGATGCTTTACATGCCCCGATTCAGTCCAATGACAACATGTTGACCCCAGCATACCACATCTTTCCAGTTCACACCTTTTACCCTCCTGCATGTTCAGGCCTGATCATTCAAGATCTTTTCCACTCCATCCTTCCATCTCCAATTTGCTCTTCGTTTTCCTTCTTCCCTCCACTTTTGACATGTATACACTGATTGTCAACCTTTCCTCACTCATTCTGCGCATATGTCAAAACTATTTCAACACATGCTCTTTAGCTCCCTCAACTATATTTCTTTTATTACCACATATCTCTCTTACCCTTTCATTACTTACTCGATCAAACAACCTCACACCACATATTTCCTTCAAACATTTCATTTCCATCACATCCACTCTTCTCTGCATGGCCTTATCTATGAGCCCTTGCCTTGCATCCAAATGATATTATTAGGACTACTGTTCCTTCAAACATACATATTTTTACCCCCTCAGACAGTGTTTTCTCTTTCTACACATGCTTTGGTGCTCTCAGAACCTTCAGCCCCTCCTCAGGTTCAATCCATCAACAGCACCTAGACCCCGGTATACCACTTTGTTCCAGTCCACTCTATTCCTTGCAAGCCTTTCACCCTCCTGTATGTCCAGGCCTCAATCACTCAAAATCTTTTTCACTCCATCCTTCCACCTCCAGTTTGGTCTCATTTTCAACACATCCACCCTCCTCCATACAACCCTATCGATAGCCCACACCTCGCAACCATATAACATTGTTGAAAACACTATTCCTTCAAACATACCCATTTTTGCTCTCCGAGATAACATTCTTGCCTTCCACACATTCTTCAATGCTCCCAGTACCTTTGCCCCCTCCCCCACCCTGTGACTCTCTTCTGCTTCCATGGATCCATCCGCTGCTAAGTCCACTTCCACATATCAAAAACACTTCACTTCCTCCAGTTTTTCTCCATTCAAACTTATCTCCCAATTAACTTGTCCTTCAACCCTACTGAACCTAGTAACCTTGCTCTTATTCACATTTACTCTCGGCTTTCTTATTTCACACACTTTACCAAAGTCAGTCGCCAACTTTTACAGTTTCTCACCCAAATCAGCCACTAGTGCTGCATCATCAGCGAACAACAACTGACTTCCCAAGCCCTCATCCACAACAGACTGCATACTTGCCCCTCTCTCCAAAACTCTTGCGTTCACCTCCCAAACAACCCCATCCATAAACAAATTAAACAACCGTGGAGACATCACGCATCTCGGCCGCAAACTGACATTCACTTGTGAACAAATCACTTTCCTCTTTTCTTACTCGTACACATGCCTTACATTCTTGATAAGAACTTTTCACTGCTTCAAGCAACTTACCTCCCACACCATATACTCTTAATACCTTCCAGAGAGCATCTCTATCAACTCTATCATATGCCTTCTCCAGATCCATAAATGCTACATATAAGTCCATCTTTTTTTCTAAATATTTCTCGCATACATTCTTTAAAGCAGACACCAGATCCACGCATCCTCTGCTACTTTTGAAACTACACTGCTCTTTCCCAATCTGATGCTATGTACATGCCTTTACCCTCTCAGTCAATTTTTATTTATTTTATTTTTATAAATTTTGCTTTGTTGCTGTCTCCTGCATTAGTGAGGTAGTGCAAGGAAACAGACGAAAGAATGGCCCAACCCACCCACATACACATGTATATACATACACGTCCACACACGCAAATATACATACCTATACATCTCAATGTACACATATATATACACACAGACATATACATATATACACATGTACTTAATTCATACTGTCTGCCTTTATTTATTCCCATCACCACCTTGCCACACATGGAATAACAACCCCCTCCCCCTCATGTGTGCGAGGTAGCGCTAGGAAAAAACAAAGGCCCCATTCGTTCACACTCAGTCTCTAGCTGTCATGTAATAATGCAACGAAACCACAGCTCCCTTTCCACATCCAGGCCCCACAGAACTTTCCATGGTTTACCCCAGACGCTTCACATGCCCTGGTTCAATCCATTGACAGCATGTCTACCCCGGTATACCACATCATTCCAATTTACTCTATTCCTTGCACGCCTTTCACCCTCCTGCATGTTCAGGCCCCGATCACTCAAAATCTTTTTCACTCCATCTTGCTACTCTCTTTAATAGTCTTAGCATTATGACAGTTGTTTTCTTTCCACAGTTCTGTCACTGATACTGGGAACCAGACAGCAACGGACAAGGTGATCATGCAGTTTGATGAAGACCAGCTGTATCACATGTATGACCAGTTAGAGCAAATTCAGTTACAGCTTGATGCCCTCAGATAAAAGAATATGCTGTATGTGTAAGAGGAAGTGCTTCATCATTATCTGGTATGTATGATCATTATTCATTTTAACATTATTTAACTGGGCATATTTTGCCAAAATTTATTTCTTTTAGTGATTGACCTTTGAAGCCTTAGTTGTATGTTCTTATAATAAGCATAAAAAATGAGGCTCCTTGAGGTATCCTGAGGGTGTTGGATAGAGCTGATGTTCTGCAAGTTGAAATGGATTTTCAGATGCTTTTAAAAAACTTTTATTTCTGTAAGGTTATGAACCTCTTTATGGCTTCTAAAAAAACTTTTATTTCTGTAAGGTTATGAACCTCTTTATGTATTTCTCAAGATGTGGTATTTTAAAGTTTTCAGGGTTTTTTTTTGTGGTGAGCACAGTTAGGGAGATTGCCAGACCTGGTATTGTATGCATTTAAAAATAGTAGAAAAAAAATCTTGAAATTCATATGTGATATGAATAAGAATTGGAGATGTCACAGTTGCATTATTTTCTCGTGAATCATGTACTTGGAAGAATTTTTTTTAGAGTTCTTTTAGCGTTGTTGGTCTATGTCAGGATTTGGAGATTGTGTGTAGATGTTGCTTTTTGGAGAATACTCTGATTTGTAGGAAACTGCACTTTCTTTGAGTTGAAGAAAAAATTAGAAAATCCCCTTGTCCTCTACAAGCAAGGCATCCACTGTACCTTAAACTATGCCTCACCTGCTTGGTCATCCACCTTGTTAAAGCCAAATTACAAACCATACAAAACAGAGCACTTGTTATGATTATTGGATACTGAGCAGCCACAAATGTGTGTCACTTAGACATCAAAAGAAGATTACATCTAATAGTCACACTACACCATGGTTAGCACCCAGTTCAGTACAGCAGCACTAACCCTCTTCCATAACCATTCACCACCATCCATATTGAAATAAAAAGTTCACCCTTTCCTCATATGTCAGTGTCCTTTACTTGAGGGTTCCCTCATCCCCCTGTAAACACTGTAATGACAGAATATTCATATCAGAGTTACTCTACAGACACCAAACAACAGTTTCCCAATTCATACGTGAATTTCATGTCCAGATGTTCACCCATCTAAAAGTAATCATTTGTAGACAAGTATGAATCCCATGTTTTGCATTGTGGACACTACCCATCTCTTCAACAATGCAAACATCATTTAGCATATCATAGGATCCTCCATGCTTTTTAGACACCCAACATTTACTCCTTAGTAATTGTTCCAAGTTCTGTTTTGTGTGATTTCTTACATGTGTTTTTGAATGTGTGGATGACCAGGAAAGTGAGTCATAGATTATGAGTGTAGGTGAACTGTTTGCACAAGATACTAAGAGATTCTTAATTGTGTCTTAAGCTGGTGCCGGTAAGTTTTCTGAAGATGTTCATTTTGTTTGAGGACTTGTGTAGGTATTTGTCGTCTTTATTTGTACCAGGTGTTCTCATGATCTTTCCTAGGCATTGCATGATTATTTCTGGGTTGTCACAGCATCTGTTTGTCACATTTGACCAAACCAAAGTTTTGTTGAATTCAAGTGGGTGATTGCTCAGGTTTATGGGAAGGTGGATTCATATCTGTGAGGGGTTAAGAGGGCAGTGGTGGATCTCTTTTGGGATGTACACATTCTGATTTGAGCTTGATCATGTTCAAATTGTGGGATATATATATATATATATATATATAATTTATTTATTTATTTATTTAACTTTCTAAAAGGGGAAACAGAAGAAGGAGTCATGCGGGGAGTGCTCATCCTCCTCGAAGGCTCAGATTGGGGTGTCTAAATGTGTGTGGATGTAACCAAGATGAGAAAAAAAGGAGAGATAGGTAGTATGTTTGGGGAAAAAAACCTGGATGTTTTGGCTCCGAGTCAAACGAAGCTCAAGGGTAAAGGGGAAGAGTGGCTTGGGAATGTCTTGGGAGTAGAGTCAGGGGTTAGTGAGAGGACAAGAGCAACGGAAGGAAAAGCACTACTCCTGAAACAAGAGTGGTGGGAGTATGTGATAGAGTGTAAGAAAGTAAACTCTAGATTGATATGGGTAAAACTGAAAGTGCATGGAGAGAGATTGGTGATTATTGGTGCATATGCAACTGGGCATGAGAATAAAGATCATGAGAGGCAAGTGTTTTGGGAGCAGCTGAGTGAGTGTGTTAGTAGTTTTGATGCACGAGACCGGGTTATAGTGATGGATGATTTGAATGCAAAGGTGGGTAATGTGACAGTTGAGGGAATAATTGGTGTACGTGGGGTGTTCAGTGTTGTAAATGGAAATGGTGAAGAGCTTGTAAATGTATGTGCTAAAAAAGGACTGATGATTGGGAATACCTGGTTTAAAAAGAGAGATATACATAAGTATACATATGTAAGTAGGAGAGATGGCCAGAGAGCATTATTGGATTACGTGTTAATTGATAGGTGCGCGAGAGAAACTTTTGGATGTTCATGTGCTGAGAGGTGCAACTGGAGGGATGTCTGATCATTATCTTGTGGAGGCTAAGGTGAAGATTTGTAGTGGTTTTCAGAAAAGAGAGAATGTTGGGGTGAAGAGAGTGGTGAGAGTAAGTGAGCTTGGGAAGGAGACTTGTGTGAGGAAGTACCAGGAGAGACTGAGTACAGAATGGAAAAAGGTGAGAACAAAGGACACAAGGGGAGTGGGGGAGGAATGGGATGTATTTAGGGAAGCAGTGATGGCTTGCGCAAAAGACGCTTGTGGCATGAGAAGCGTGGGAGGTGGGCAGATTAGAAAGGTTAGTGAGTAGTGGGATGAAGAAGTAAGATTATTAGTGAAAGAGATGAGAGAGGCATTTAGACGATTTTTGCAGGGAAAAAGTGCAAATTACAGGGAGGTGTATAAAAGAAAGAGGCAGGAGGTCAAGAGAAAGGTGCAAGAGGTGAAAAAAGAGGGCAAATGAGAGTTGGAGTGAGAGAGTATCATTGAATTTTATGGAGAATAAAAAGATGTTTTGGAAGGAGGTAAATAAAGTGCGTAAGACAAGGGAACAAATGGGAACATCAGTGAAGGGGGCTAATTGAGAGGTGATAAGTAGTGGTGATGTGAGAAGATGGAGTGAGTATTTTGAAGGTTTGTTGAATGTGTTTTATGATAGAGTGGCAGATATAGGGTGTTTTGGTTGAGGTGGTGTGCAGAGTGAGAGGGTTAAGGAGAATGATTTGGTAAACAGAGAAGAGGTAGTAAAAGCTTTGCGGAAGATGAAAGCAGGCAAGGCAGCAGGTTTGGATGGTATTGCAGTGGAATTTATCAAAAAAGGGGGAGACTGTATTGTTGACTGGTTGGTAAGGTTATTTAATGTGTATGACTCATGGTGAGGTGCCTGAGGATTGGTGGAATGCTTGCATAGTGCCATTGTACAAAGGCAAAGGGGATAAAAGTGAGTGCTCAAATTACAGAGGTACAAGTTTGTCGAGTATTCCTGGGATATTGTATGGGAGGGTATTGATTGAGAGGGTGAAGGCATGTATAGAGCATCAGATTGAGGAAGAGCAGTGTGGTTTCAGAAGGAGGCTCTCTGCGCAGCCATCACTAACCCTCCTGGTACCCATTCGGGTAGTAGTGGTAAACTTGCTTAGTTGTGTTTAGCAATCCTAGTAACATAGTTTTGCCTCAAAACTTGCTGTCCTGTTGAATCATATTACCCTTACATGTATTATGTTGGATTTTCTCCAAGGTGATGCCACCTTGCAAGGCTCTGCATTATATAGAATATGCAGTGCTTCTGTAACCCAGATACAGGATTCTGGTGTGGTTGTCAGGAACCATAGGATAAGCCATTGCATTGTTTCTTCTCTGCCTTACGTAGTGGTTGTTAGTAGGAACTTTATGTAGGAGCCTCTGCAAACACTGCACTAGAGTTTCCCTCTGCCAGTGGCTTGTTAAGTGTTAGGCACTAAAACCTGAGAAGCAGTGCTGGAGTTCACTAATTATGGAGAGTCCATTGTTGTGACCTCCCTCTTGAGGGAGTTTTAGTTGGGAACAGGCCTGAGATATAGATAGATCGATCTCTTCTGCACTGCTAAGCTTTACGACATTTTACATTCTCATACCTTTCTTAACTGTAAATTGTCTCGTTTTACAAGGCAACTTTTCCTCAAACATAGTTTCTTCTCTTATATTTACTTTTTTTTTTTTTGTCGTCTGTTGTATCATAGACTTTGTCATCACAGTATTGTGTGCATGTGGGATACTCTTTACCAGTGTGTTTGTACAATATCAATGTTCCAAAGGAGAAATATGCTTTGGTTAATAAAAAATATTTCATATTGTATACTTTATTTATGGTGAGGAAGGCTGTACATACCATAGACAATACTGGGGACATAGACAACTCATGGCGGTGATGTTTGACTCAAAACAAAACTATACAGCAAAGAGCATCCATGCCATATATGAAAATATAAATAATACAAAAATAAAAGATTCTAACCAGTCACCTGCTGGGTGCCAGGTTGCTTACACTACAATCACTTAAACATTAACTTTTGGGCACAGTGCTGTTTACAGTGATTGAAACAAACCTTGTGATTTTTCTTTCCCATAAACTTCTCAAACTTCACAGAGAAGTGTAGTATGGTATTATAAGGTTAGAGTGCACATTTAACTTTCATGTTTTCCAGCCAGGTCTTAACTTCAGCCTGTCACATTTTTGCTTTATTTTTTAAAGAGAGTTTTATAAGATTTGCATTTGCTGTGTGATGTCAAGTATTAAAAGATCACAAGCCGACATGTCAAAAAAATGAAGTATTACATTTATTAAAAGAGGCTGTCATGTAACAATTTGTTTGAAAATGTCTGCCTTCATGTTGGAAAGACAAGATATGAAAAGGCTAATTAGCTCAATTCTTTGTTAGATCTTATATTTCCGTTTGTTGTACACTTCACTGCATATTCTTAAAAAATACCGAACCAACTGAGCATTCTATATAATTTTTTTCCCCTTAGGATGATTCATCCAAAATTTTCATTTACCACCTTCCTCAGTCAGAAAGTTGTATCTTTAGGCCTTATAAAGAAAAGTTTTAAATTTGCTTCAAGGTAACTCTGCTAGGAACAGTTCATACCTTTTTCTCAAACATTTTGTACTTTAGTAATGTCTGGAGAATCCCCCATCCCCCTCCATATTTTAGACAATGTCAAAATCTTGTTTATATTTTTTCCAATCATTGCAGACCAACAGTTGGGCACAGATGACAGTACCAAGTTGAAGTACACCCATAACCAAATGCAGAATTTTCCCCATCACTACTAGTAGCTTTAGAATTTTGATCCACAAGAACTATATGTTCAAGTAAACTGAATTATACTTCAATAATGAAAGCCAAGTCTAATCCTTCAGGAGAGAGAAAGGTAGGAGCTAATATTTTATGTCTGTTGGTGCTAAAGGCATCTCTTTAAATACAATAACCATTGTGGAGCTTGATAGTATTAAATAACACCACTGTTCAGTTATGCTATGCCCATACCCTTAAACATCATTTGATGAAAAATATGCCTTTATTGGTATCACAAAATTCGTTTTTTGTAAAAACTAATACAAAAAGATGGGAATCTTCTTGGGACACACTTCTGGCCTACTTTCTGGTGATTAGTATGTCCAGCAAGTGGTAGCCATACATCGAGTCATGAATTTAAGAAAAAAACTTGGGTAAAAGTCAGTACATTTAACTCCCTAATTCCAAAAATAAAAATTATGCATAATTTTGCTTATCACTGCAAAAGTCATTACTGTTGTGACATACCTCAAGGATATTAGTATGCATGGTCCACAGCTTCTACTTTAAATACAGTGAAAAAGTTCAAGCAAAATCTCGTTCAGGGAGAATTAGCTTAAGCAAAATGTAACAAATGCTGAATATTTTGGTAAAGGTTTTGCTGAAAAATATGGGCACTGTAATCAATCACTGAAACACTTGGTGCCCACCAGTTTGCCATACCAAAACAATGGGATAAAACGCCCTCTAAACCAAGTTTATTTCACGGTGTAGTACATAATCAGTATTGGCCTCTGAAAGTAAATTCTATACATGGGGCAAAGAAAGGTTGGGTACAATAAAATTCATAATCTATGTTTTGCTACAACCATATACATCTACCAACCAGGTGTTAACTATATTGATATAATGTCAATTTTGTTGGGATATGGTGAATACTGACGGAAGTGATTGGCTTCTACGTTTTAGTTCAAGGCCATCTTAATGTCTAAACAGTAAGGCAAATATGGGTTTCCCCTCATCAAACATATCCTCGGTCAATTCATTTATTTTAATCAAGGGTTTTTATAGTACTGATGGAATGGAGAAAATCATTCATTGGAAAGCAATCTGATAAACAGGAAAAATGGATAGGTGCATGCGAGGCAGGAAGCAAAGCAGAAAGTGTCATATTACAAAATTGACTTACAAAAAGGTATAAAATAAATAAGTATGCAAACTGGATTACATACTGTAGGCGATTCTCTTCCCGGTTACAAGTTGAAAAAAAATGTAAAATGCATAGGTTTGTCTGTTGTACTAAATTCTCAAACTGGTGCATTACTTACCAATTTTGAGAAGCATGACAAGATTACTGTTGATATTTGTTTCACCAAAAATAGGAATTCAACTCAAAATAAATAAATTATTAACTAAGAATTTGCAAGGATGCTCTACTTTCTGTAGTTAAGTAATGAACAACATTGATGACCCATCTTTTTACACAACCTAGAATAATTACTTTGTTAGTTAAAGGAAGAGCAAGCTCCTCTTAAGTTCACACTATCATACAGAATAAAACAACCAAAACCTTAGAAACACCTCGTTCCAGTGAGACAGTAATAGTACAAATGTGCAAAACCAATTTTTGTTTAATTTGGAAAACATTCATTGGTTGGCAAATAAAATTAATGAAAAATTACCAAAATACTTTTGAGAGGATAAGACTAAACTCTCTCAGTTGTTAAAGGTTATAAAGAACCTTTTTGTTGGTGCCCTGTGGTACTTTCATGAAAAACAGACAAGACCCATGAAGCAGATTTAAGGAACATATCGAGTAACACATTGTAAAGAAAGTTGTTCAAATGCAGGTTTGTGAGGTATTTACAGTGATACTGAAAATGCAATGCTTATAATCCAAAGAAAATAATTTTTGAGTTTCCAATACTTTATATTGGTTGGGTTTATGATTAAACTGAACTCTAAAAGAATTTTACTTTGAAAGAACCGAGTCGTGTTGGTAGATATGGGGAATGATTGTTACGACGATCATATTTCGTCCACCAGTCAAGGCTGATTGCCGAGTTTGAGCAAACTGCTACCTAATCAGGGACGGATCCTGTAGGTTGTCCTACAGGAAAAAGTCTCCACCAAGACCTATATGACAGTCTTCTCCTTTTTAATAAAGAAATACATTCCAGAAAATTAATATAAATTAACTAATCTTAAAGACCTCACAATTTTTTCATGTCAGTAAATGACATTTCAGCTAAATAATTAATGACCAAACACCAGAAAATACAAGTAGACAGAGTCAAACATAATACCTCCAAGCAGTGTTAAAATACAGCAAGTGCTGAAATTGGTTCCAAAAAATACCCAACTGAATTTGCATGTCACCCTGACTTTTTAGTTCATCTGTTTTTCCAATTGGTAAAATACAAATTATATGGAGGACTGTGTAGGGGAGTCTAGCAAGACTGCTATGTACTTGTAAATTCCTATTAGTGTTGTGGATTGCTAATTATGTGGTTCACAGTCTTCTAAACAATCATACAACAATACACAACAAATTTCTCAGTTGTACTATATTTTCCTTGGAAAACTCAAAAGTAATCACAACAATCCTATCCTCAACATTAAAACCTACTTCATCCCTGTATTAATAGTAATACCAAGGTAAGGTACATTACTCTGAGGCCTTTACTCCTTGTGCTATCCTAACCAAATACTGGATCCGCCCCAGATATTGCTCACTTATAGCAGTCACTGAGCTGCTACCCTCACAACAGAAGAGTGGAGTCATAATGCCTACACAGGGCAGCAGTGGAGGAAAAGTTTAAAAAGAATCTGAAAAGTAAGAAATTGAATGTATCAAGATCATAATCCCACAATAACTACACACACACAGTTCAATAAACCTACACGATTATAAACGAATAAGGAGAGGTAGGCAAGACCTTGTTATAAACAGAAATCTTCCAACATATGGAAGCAACCCAAATAACTTCTGTTGAGGGACATCCCCAACACCTTTGGGACACACACTACAAGATTTTCAATGGCTTATGACTCCTGCTTCAGCTGCTGAGGTGGCAGCAAGTTACATCATTAATCAAACAGTACTACTCAGTATATTATGACTTAGCTATGGACACACACATTCTCAATACTCTGATAAACTTTGTCTTTATACAAAATACTTACAATGACATCGTCTTTATAATAAATACTTGATTTTCACAACTCTCACATGTCTCACCATGTGCAGGAAGGCCCAAGTCCTTCAGTATGAAGGGTAAGAGGTCTCCCAAAACCAACTGAATGTTGGTAAATACCAACATACCTGTTATGTTCTGCTGCCACCAGCATCTGCATCTTGTCCACTCTGGCCATCACTTGGTGTTGGTTCTGATACTCCAAAAGCTGCAAGCTCTGGCAGAAGTGGCAAGGGCCGAGCAGGCCAGTGCCGAACAGCTTTCATGCTTTCTGCCTCCCGCTGGAGTGTTTGTAAGCGTTTTAGCAATGGCCATACATGCAGTTCCAACCACTCGCCCACTGTCCAGTCATCAAACCACTCGGCCATGGCCTCACGAGCTGTCTTCATCAGAAGTGTCACAGCATGAAGACGGGCTGGTAGCTCTTCTAGGTCTTCATCTATTCTCATTGGTGATGAAAAGTTGTGGCGACGGTTGTAATCAGTGATCCATGCACGACTCCGTGTCACTCGTTCAATGTAAGAATCAACTTCATGCTTTGTAGTATCAAGACGTGCAGTTAACTTGAATACCTGTGCACCAGGGAAGAAGCACCAAGAAAACTTATCCCAAAGATATGGATCGGCATCTAAATTCAGCCAAGTTTGGTATTTTGGTGTCTGCATGCAATTGAGAGCCTGATATAATTGTCCCTGAACAGAAGCATTAAAGAATCCATGGGAAACTCCAATCAGATTAACGGAGAGGGATGGGAGTGATGCTGGGAGCAGTTCACATAAAACAGCAAAGTGGTCATAACGCTGCCATCCTGTGAGAACTATACCACGGAAACCAGCTGTAAACTTGCTCGCTTCACTGGCCATCACATCCAACCAGTTCAGGTTGTTGTCTAAATGTCTTCGGACATTTGGTACAGTAAGTTGTTCCCCAAATGCTCCCTTAAAAGCAGATGCAGCCCATACACGAGAAAACACCTGGCTGTATTTGGTCCATACAGATGGCTGAACAAACCTATATACATCTTCAGCATATACCCATACCATTGGCTCAACCAGTTCACCCAAATGAGCTTCTTGCATGGCAGATTCAGATACATGACGCAACATATCATCCCAAACCAGAGGTATTGTTGCATACTTCCTTCGCACATATCTTGCAACTGCTTCAACGTGTTGCAGAAATAATGTTTCCCTTAATACCAAACGACACTTTTCACACTCCCCTATCTGAAACACCTCATCACAGCCAATATGGAGATAACGAGCACCTGGGTGAAGTGCCATCACCTGATCCACCATAGAGCGAACTAACCACATGGACTCGTTCAATGATGGGCACAGAGCTTGTGGAAGTTCAGGAACTTCACGTAAATGTGCAAAACGCTCATGTTTGAGGGCAAACTCCAAATGACCAAAGGTTTGGATAAGAGGAATAACCTCTAGCCCATGACTGCGACATGCTGCAACCAAATTTGCAATCTGTTTTCGAGAGTAGTGGTTTTTAGTAGCAACTTGTGCAAGGCGACCCCGCCATGGAAACATATCTTCATATTCCAGTAAGACTGCAGTGGCACCCTGTCCAGCTATCCATGGAAGAAGTTGCAATATAGCAGACATCTTTGGTGGTGCACCTTTCAAGTCAAAATGCACAACACGGTGAGATGGTATGTAGTTGGGTCGATCTGTGCGCCCATACACTGGCTCTCCATAAGGATTGTAACGGTACTGACCTCCACCCCAAGAACCACCAGGTTGTGAATCTTGCTGGGGTAACATAATAGCACCTGGTATTGCTGCTGCCTGCTGTTCTTGTGCTTTTCGTTCCGCAACTCGTCGCTGCAGAACTTCAACTGCTAGACGGTGTTGTGCCTGAGCAGGATCAGAAGGTACAACTTCCCCATTGATGGCATTTTCATTTTGATTATTCCAGTTATCATGCTGGTGGTTGTCCTGATCTTCTCGGTGAGCAGGCCACTCACCTTGTTGTTGGGCATTACTACCTGTTACAAATTTTACATGTTGTACGTGAGCATTGTCAGAGGGAGCTTGACCATGACCATCCTTTTCATGAGCATATAGTGTGTTAAGGGCACGGTGTCTTGGAGCTGAGGGGTGATCTAAAGGGCCTCCAGGAGCATACTGCAGGTACACAATACCCACAGTTACCAAGACACATGCTGCCCAAACCACCTGCCTTCTTGATCGCCAGGCACCCACTCCAGCACGTCCAAACCAAGCCCGCAAAACCTCCATACTAGACCGTGCACACAGTGATGTCCACGTGTGTCTAGCCAGATGTTTCTCCCCTGACGTCCAGTGTTTTGCTTCAGAACCTGCAATATTGGAACACATTAGTTTGATGTAGAAAGTGTCAATACCAACTAATGTATTTCTAGTATAATTTTACTGGTTCCTATCTTTCCAACTTCAGGATCAATCACTTCAATGTTCACCAATTATAATCCATGTACTGTAAACATTTCCAGGAAATGAAAAATATCCAGCCTTTATCATAATACTGGTACTACAGAGAAATTTAATAGAATCCATAATTTCTGTTGTAAGTGCAGATGAGAAAAAACACAAGATGCAATTCACAAACAAAATATCCTGTAGATATTAGGTGCATGTAGTACATATATTTGTAAAGCTTCAAACACTTTGAAAATGTGCAAGAAATAAATATTACATACCCCCGAAGGACCTAAACTGTGTATTGGATGTCATACTTTACCTAACATAACCTTAGATTCTGTGATCGTTTACACTAATTGATTAATTCACCTTCAGGCTTATACCCCTTCCATAACTTGTCTAATTAGGTACACTTTTTGTCTCATGGTTTTTTCAGTTTCATTTTTAAATTTTTTCAGTGTAATGTATAATATTTCTCATGGATGAGGATATTGTATTAAAAAATGCTTGAACATGGATGTTTTACCATCTTATTGGAAATGTGGCACCTGACAATTCTAGTTGCACCAATGGATAATCTTCCAGGCCTTTCTTTTTAATAAGTAACAACAGTATCTTCTGAAGCTTATAACTTTCTTATTTTCCAAGGCAATGGGTCCATGTCTACAACAGTTATCGTCAAGAAATCAGAAAACAAGATTAGTGACCGCATAGAAACATTAAAAACCAGTCCTTTTAGGATACTTCAATAAAAACTACTAGGTTAAGCAGCAGTATGCATATAACAGAATGAGAAGCACACGACAACTATATCCCCACATACATATTCGTAAGTTATCATCACAAAGAAATTCAATGCCTGAGTTAGCCACAAAACTGTGATGTTAAGTCTGGACCTTCTAAATAAAATATGTAAATTTAGGGAAAAAGCTCTTGAATGGTTAAAAGAATTACCATGCAAGAAATTTTAAACGAGCCTGAAATACAGGTATAATTTCTGAACAACCTTTACTTAAGAACGAGTAAAGATGAGTGATTTTTAGGTAAATAAAGATGTCAGATTAATTCACTAGCTGCAGAATGCTTTGAACCAAGATACTGTGTAAACATGTTTATCCTACAAAGGATAGTGTTTTTGTTGCAGTTCCTATCACTGGAATCCACTGGCACACAAGACAGTTACCATGACCCCTCAAAAGTCCTAGATATCTTTAACAGATACTTTAGTTTTGTTTGTACTTCAGAAGTGATAGGCAGTCAAGGATTCTTTTGCATCTTCAATGGGATAGTAACAATATAAGAAAAGTGTTGCATGGGTCTGTTATGTGATGGGTGGTGGCCACATCTGAGGCACATAGTATGACAAGTTTCTTTGGAAAGTGTATATATGTTTACATTGATTTATCTTGGATCAGGGTGTGCTGATAATGGTGTTAGGGATAAATATTTGGTGGGTGGTATATATGTGAATGTTTTGTTGTACTGGTCTTTATTTCTCGATATGGATTTTGTTGTAAAAGCAAGTGATGTGCAAAGTTGGGGTACCTATCTTGCTTATAGGAAAGTAATTTGAGAGTGGGTGATAGGGATGGGTTGGGTCATGCAATAAATTGTGTTCTATCATGTCTACATGTATTAGTAGGGGTAGGATCTGAGTTCTTATAAGGAAACTATGTTGGTGCATCTTGTTATGGTTTTGAACATTTTGTAATGTTTGAAGGTTTGTAGAGTTGCTTTTGGATGTGTTGGAGGAACTTTCTCTTAGGTACCAAGCATACATCACCCACAGTTGTAAAGCTTCAAAACTTTCATTCTTGCCAGTGGCATTACCCAAGGCATTATTTCTGTTTTCAGTATACAAATGATTTAAACAAAAACGAACTAAAACATTCCTTATTTAGAAGATTAATAATTTATGCTACCAAAATTTGTTGCCAATTCAATAGTATGTTAGTTATGCTGATTTATACATAAAGTAATATGCAACATTAAAAAAAAGGCTGAAATATATTAATTTTAATGGCAATTTTGACCGAGCTGTAGTCTTTAAAGTTTAATATTTAATTCTACTAATATAAGAAAATATGCAGGTACAATAACTGGAAGAGTGAAAGATGTATGGTAAATAACAGTACGAAAACATTCTACAGTTCACAATGTTGAAAAATATAAAAAATGAATTACCTTAAATATGAAAAAACAAAAATCAGTTGAGTGCAAGAAAAGCTGAAAGTAAAATATATATATACAATATATATATATGGATGTGGAAAGGGCGCTGTAGTTTCGGTGCATTATACATGACAGCTAGAGACGGTGTGAATGAATGTGGCCTTTGTTGTCTTTTCCTAGCACTACCTCAAGCACATGCAGGGGGAGGGGGCTGTCATTTCATGTGTGGCGGGGTGGCGACGGGAATGATTAAGGGCAGACAGTATGAATTATGTACGTGTATATATGTATATGTTCGTGTGTGTATATATATGTATACGTTGAGATGTATAGGTATGTATATGTGTGTGTGGACATGTATATATATACATGTGTATGTGGATGGTTTGGGCCATTCTTTTGTCTGTTTCCTTGTGCTACCTCACTAACGCAGGAGACAGTGACAAAGTATAATGAAAAAAAAAATATATTTATATAAATATATTCCTACGAGTCCACGGGGAAAATGAAACACGAAAAGTTCCCAAGTACACTTTCATGTAATAATCACATCATCAGGGGAGACACAAGAGAGAAATATAACAGTCAGTTGATATACATCGAAGAGACAAAGCTAGGACGCCATTTGGTAAACATGTGATTTACCAAATGGCATCCTAGCTTCGTCTCTTCGATGTATATCAACTGACTTGTATTTCTCTCGTGTCTCCCCTGATGATGTGATTATTACACAAAAGTGCACTTGGGAACTTTTCGCATTTCATTTTCCCCGTGGACTCTTAGGAATATCTTGATCATGCGCAAAATTGTGATCCTTTTCAATATATATATATATATATATATATATATATATATATATATATATATATATATATATATATATATATATATATCCCTAGGGATAGGGGAGAAAGAATACTTCCCACGTATTCCCTGCGTGTCATAGAAGGCAACTAAATGGGGAGGGAGCCAGGGGCTGGAAATCCTCCCCTCTCGTTTTTAATTTTACAAAAGGAGCAGAGAAGGGGGCCAAGTGAGGATTTCCCTCAAAGGCTCAGTCCTCTGTTCGTAACGCTACCTCGTTAACGCGGGAGATGGTGAATAGTATTAAGAATACATATATACATGTGTGTGTGTGTGTGTGTAAATAATACATGCAATGAGCAAATGGACATAGGCAAGCTCACACATGCAGTTGCAGATGCATGGAGGTACATGCTACGCAAGAGAATTACACAGTCATTCTATATATATACATATTTATTTTGCTTTGTCGCTGTCTCCCACGTTAGCAAGGTAGCACAAGGAAACAGACGAAAGAATGGCCCAACCCACCTACATACTTATGTATATACATACATGTCCACACACGCAAATATACATACCTATACATCTCAACGTATACATATATATACACACAGACATATACATATATACACACTACATAATTCATACTGGCTGCCTTTATTCATTCCCATTGCCACCCCGCCACACATGAAATAAAGACCCCCTCCCCCTCATGTGTGCGAGGTAACTCTACGAAAAGACAACAAAGGCCACATTTGTTCACATTCAATCTCTAGCTGTCATGTAATAATGCACCGAAACCACAGCTCCCTTTTCACATCCAGGCCCCACAGAACTTTCCGTGGTTTACCCCTGACGCCTCACATGCCCTGGTTCAATCCATTGACATGACTGCTAGAGACAGTGTAAATGAATGTGGCCTTTGTTTTCTTTTCCTTGCACTACCTTGCACACATTCAGGGGAGGGGGTTTTTATTTCATGTGTGGCGGGGTGGTGATGGGAATGAATAAAGGCAGGGATAATATATATATATACTTCCTACCCCAAGAATCCCTTTTATCCTTACGAGGTTCCTGCAGTACTTGGGTAGATGGCAATGTCCAACAGTTAGCACTACAGGTCATGAAGTGTTTTGATGATGTGTGTAGGGCATCTGGTTTATTAAGTGCTCAGTGTCTTTATCATAGTTGCATCATGGGCACAAAGGGTCTTGGTACATGTTGGAACAGAGCTTTTTCGATGTCCAGAGAATATGCAGAATGCTGCGACTGTTTCAGCAGCGTGGTTCCTAATGAGTTTATTTTGTGCCTGTTGGGTCACTTCATTGTGTATGTGTTTTCTAAGAAACCTGTTGGGGTTACTGAAGTGTCAAGAAAGGGTAAGCTTTTTCTTCCTACTGGGGGATTGGTGGTTATAGCGGTTTAGGTTGAATAGAATTGCATAAAATTGAGTGCCGAGCATGGTGAGGTGGGACTGTATTAAGAGGATGTTTCTTCCACTGTACTGGTGTTTGTGGTTGCTCGGTAATCAGTGATTGTTCCAAGTACTATTTTATGTGGTCTGAAGCTTTGTTATGTTTGCTTTTGAGAGGGTGGAAGAGCAGGGAGAAGGGGCATAGCTTAAAGTGAAGTGGTTAAATTGTTTGTAGAAGATGCTAGAGGATTCTTTTGTCTAAATCTGGTACCACTTAATGTTCTGAGAAAATTTAGTTTGAGTGTTGCTTTTCTGTTGATGTTATAAGGGAGAGAGAAAGTAACCATGATGAGATTTTGCCAAGATGACATGGTAGCACATAGTGCTCACTGCTTTTTTTTATATGATGAAAACCCTTTTGTTTTAGTTATGAATTCAAGGAGAGAGAGATTAATGGACTCTGCCTACAGGTAATAATACTACAAGTGAGAGGTAATCTTTGGTGAGGGTATATCACAGCCATTGGATGGAAAGCAGTAGTTTTGTGGAGACCTCAATATAAGGGTATCCACCATTTCCTTCTCCTCTTGTATGAAGTCCAGCCTTGAAGCTGCTGGGGCCCTGTAAAGGGGGGCCTCGGGTTTATAATAATAATACTTCGAGAGTGGGAAGAAACTATCAACGAGTCTTTCAGTGTATGGTAATGATTACATTATCAAGGACCTCCTTGCCCCATAGGAGCCATGCTTCCTCTTGAAGCACTACCACGAAAATGCACGAGTCACACAAAATGGATCCTAGTAATACTATAATAGTCCGTATGGAGTGAACCAGAGCATGTGAACCGTCTCGGGTAAACCATGGAAAGGTCTGTGGGGCCTGGATGTGGATAGGGAGCTGTGGTTTCGGTACATTACACATGACAGCGAGAGACAGTGTGAATGAACGCACCCTTGTTTGTCTTTTCCTGGTGTTACCTGTGTGGTGGGGTAGTGACAGGAATGTATGAAGGCTAGAAAGTATGAATATGTACATGTGTACATATAGGTTGATATGTATATGTGTATGGGCATTTATGTATGTGTGTGTGTATATGAGCCATTCTTCATCTGTTTCCTGGCAGAAATAGGGTGTTTTGGTCATGGTGGTCTACGAAGTGAGATCAGGGTGAATGATTTGAAGAAAGAAGAGGTAGCGAAAGCTTTGCAAAAGATGAAATCCGGCAAGGCAGCAGGTTTGGATGGTACTGCAGTGGAATTTATTGAAAAATTGGGTGACTATGTTGTTGACTGGTTGGTGAAGTAACAGAGGACTGATGGAATGCATGCATAGTGCCTTTGCACAAAGGCAAAGGGGATAAAGGCAAGTGTTCAATCTACAGAGGTACAAGTTTGTCGAGTATTCCTGGGAAATTATATGGGAGGGTATTGATTGAGAGGGTGAAGGCATGTACAGAGCATCAGAGCGGGGAAGAGCAGTGTGGTTTCATTAGTGGTAGAGGATGTGCGAGAAATACTTAGAAAAACAGGTGGATTTGTATGTAGCATTTATGGATCTGAAGAAGGCATATGATAGGGTTGATAGAGATGTTTTAAGGAAGATTTAAAGAATATATGGTGTGGGAGGTAAGTTATTAGAAGCAGTGAAAAGTTTTTACCGAGGATGTAAGGCATGTGTATGAGTAAGAAGAGAGGAGAGTGATTGGTTCCCAGTAAATGTCAGTCTGTCAGGGGTGTGTGATGTCCCCATGGTTGTTTAATTTGTTTATGGATGGGGTTGTTTGGGAGGTAAATGCAAGAGTTTTGGAGAGAGGGGTGAGTATGCAGTCTGTTCTGGATGAGAGGGCCTGAGAAGCGAGTTAGTTGTTGCTTGCTAATGATACAGCTCTCATGGCTGATTCATGCGAGAAACTGCAAAGGTTGGTGACCGAGTTTGGAAAAGTGTGTGAAAGGAGAAAGTTAAAGAGTAAATGTGAATAAGAGCAAGGTTATTAGGTTCAGTAGGGTTGAGGGCCAAATCAGCTGGGATGTAAGTTTGAATGAAGAAAAATTGGAGTAAGTGAGGTGGGGGTGGATTTAGCAGCGGATGGAACCATGGAAGCGAGTCACAGGGTGGGGAGGGGGCGAAGGTTCTGGGAGCGATGAAGAATGTGTGGAAGGAGAGAACGTTATCTTGGAGCAAAAATGGGTACGTTTGAAGGAATAGTAGTTCTAATGATGTTATATGCTTGCGAGGCATGGGCTTTAGATAGGGTTGTACGGAGGAGGGTGGCTGTGTTGGAAATAAAATGTTTGAGGACAATATGTGGTGTGAGGTGGTTTGATCGAGTAAGTAATGTAAATGTAAGATGTGTGGAAATAAAAAGAGTATGGTTGAGATAGCAGACCAGGGTGTGTTGAAATAGTTTGGACATATGGAGAATGAGTGAGGAAAGATTGACCAAGAGGATATATGTGTCGGAGGTGGAGGGAACGAGGAGAAGTGGGAGACCAAATTGGAGGTGGAAAGATGGAGTGAAAAAGATTGAGTGATCGGGGCCTGAACATGCAGGAGGGTGAAAGGCGGGCAAGGAATAGAGTGGGTTGGATCGATGTGGTATACCGGGGTTGACATGCTGTCAGTGGATTGAATCAGGGCATGTGAAGCGTTTGGGGTAAACCATGGAAAGTTGTGTGGGGCCTGGATGTGGAAAGGGAGCTGTGGTTTCGGGCATTATTGCATGACAGCTAGAGAGTGAGTGTGAACGAATGGGGCCTTTGTTGTCTTTTCCTAGCACTACCTCGCACACATGAGGGGGGAGGGGGATGGTATTCCATGTGTGGCGAGGTGGCGATGGGAATGAATAAAGGCAGACAGTGTGAATTGTGTGCATGGGTATATATGTACGTGTCTGTGTGTGTATGTATATGTGTACATTGAGATGTATAGGTATGTATATTTGCGTGTGTGGACGTGTATATATATACATGTGTATGGGGGTGGGTTGGGCCATTTCTTTCGTCTGTTTCCTTGCGCTACCTCGCAAACGCGGAAGACAGCGACAAAGCAAATAAATATATATATATATATATATATATATATATATATATATATATATATATATATATATATATATATATATAGGGTGTTTTGATCGAGGTGGTGTGCAAAGTGAGAGGGTCAGGGAGAATGGTTTGGTAAACAGAGAAGAGGCAGTGAAAGCTTTGTGGAAGATGAAAGCCGGCAAGGCGGCAGGTTTGTATGGTACTGCAGTGGAATTTATTAAAAAAGGGGGTGACTGTGTTGTTGACTGGTTGGTGAGGATATTCAATGTATGTATGGCCCATGGTGAAGTACCTGAGGATTGGTGGAATGCATGCATAGTGCCATTGTACAAAGGGGATAAAGGTGAGTGTTCAAATTGCAGAGGTATAAGTTTGTTTAGTATTCCTGGGAAATTATATGGGAGGGTATTGATTGAGAGGGTGAAGGCACGTACAGAGCATCAGATTGGGGAAGAGCAGCATGGTCTCTGAATTGGTAGAGGATGTGTGGATCAGGTGTTTGCTTTGAAGAATGTATGCGAGAAATACTTAGAAAAGCAAATGGATTTGTATGTAGCATTTGTAGATCTGGAGAAGGCTTATGACAGAGTTGACAGATACTTTGTGGAAGGTATTAAGAGTATATGGTGTGGGAGGCAAGTTGCTGGAAGCAGTGAGAAGTTTTTATCGAGGATGTAAGGCATCTGTATGAGTAGGAAGTACAGAAAGCGATTGGTTCCCAGTGAATGTCGGTTTGCGGCAGGGGTACGTGATGTCTCCATGGTTGTTTAATTTGTTTATTGATGGGGTTGTTAGGGAGGTGAATGCAAGAGTTTTGGAGAGAGGTGCAAGTATGCAGTCTGTTGTGGATGAGAGGGATTGGGAAGCGAGTCTGTTGTTGTTTGCTGATGATACAGCGCTGGTGGCTGACTCGGGTGAGAAACTGCAGAAGCTGGTGACAGTTTGGTAAAGTGTGTGAAAGAAGAAAGCTGAGAGAAATTGTGAATAAGAGCAAGGTTATTAGGTACAGTAGGGTTGAGGGACAACTCAATTGGGAGGTAAGTTTGGAGAAAAACTGGAGGAAATGAAGCGTTTTAGATATCTGAGAGTGGATGTAATGGTGGATGAAACCATGGAAGCGGAAGAGAGTCACAGGGTGGGGAGGGGGCGAAGGTTCTGGGAGCATTGAAGAATGTGTGGAAGGCGAGAATATTATCTTGGAGGGCAAAAATGGGTATGTTTGAAGGAATAGTGTTTCCAACAATGTTATATGGTTGCGAGGTGTGGAGGAGGGGAGATGTGTTGGAAATGAGATGTTTGAGGACTATATGGCATGTGAGGTAGTTTGATCGAGTTAGTAATGAAAGGGTAAGAGAGTTGTGGTAATAAAAAGTGTGGTCGAGAGAGCAGAAGAGGGTATATTGAAATAGTTTGGTTACATGGAGAGAATGAGTGAGGAAAGATTGACAAAGAGGATATATGTGTCAGAGGTGGAGGGAATGAGAAGTGGGAGACCAAATTGGAGGTGGAAGGATGGAGTGAAAAAGGTTTTGAGCGATCGGGACCAGAACATGCAGGAGGGTGAAAAGCGTGCAAAGAATAAAGTGAATTGGAACGATGCGATATACCGGGGTCGACGTGCTGTCAATGGATTGAACCAGGGCATGTGAAGTGTCTAGGGTAAACCATGGAAAGTTTTGTTGGGCCTAGATGTGGAAAGGGAGCTGTGGTTTCGGTGCATTACACATGACAGCTAGAGACTGAGTGTGAACGAATGTGGCCTTTGTTGTCTTTTCCTAGCGCTATCTCGCACGCATGCAGAGGGAGGGGGGGGGGCGGGGGTGCCATTTCATGTGTGGCGGGGTGGCGTCGGGAATGGCTGAGGGCAGCAAGTATATGTACATGTGTATATATGTATTTGTCTGTGTATGTCAATGTATGTATACACTGAATGTATAGGCATGTATATGCGAGTGTGTGGGCGTGTATGTATGTACATGAGTATGTGGATGGGTTGGGCCATTCTTTCCTCTGTTTCTTTGCGCTACCTCGCTAACACGGGAGACAGCGACAAAGCAAAATAAATAAATAAAAATAAATATATATATATATAATGACACACACACACACAGTGCACAACAAAGTTAAATCTAGCTGTGGACGATGAGAACTATAATCTGGATGCATACGCTGGAAATCGATTGAGGTCCACAATACTACGGGTCGCCGGCTTGGCAGCATGCTCTTCAAGGAATACATGCTGTCCATGGCTAGCTGGGGACCCTGTCAGAGCCTGTGGAGGACTTTTCAGGGCCTAAAGTCACGCTGAAATATGGGGATTAAGAAGTGCCACAGCAAGTAGGTGAAGCCTATAAATAGGTTAGTCCCACACATATTCATATACATTTCCCCCATCATGTTAAGCAAGACAAACCACCAACAGGCTTAGCAAAAAAGAGATTATAAACAATCGAGACCAACAACAGCTCTACTGTTCGGGTAAGAGGCCAAATGACTTGTTATGACAAGCATTGGTCAGGACGACGAGTAAACCTTACCTTGACACTTGCTGCCACCTGGGTCACTAGTGCCTACTCCGGCGCCTGCTATCACTCAGGTCGTGATGACCAGTGTGGTGGACTTCGTCTGCCTCGTTTCCCTGGAAGAGTGGGCAAGCATGAGTGAGTTCCCGTGATAAAGCGGCTTAAGGAATGATCTATTGTTATGGTGTGGATCTGCAATGTCTGAGATGGGATTTGCGGAACAGGTAATTTTGCTTGTGCAATAACAGACATTAAAAGTACGTGTGGTATATGTATACAAATCAATTATTCACGAGTGTCATGTTTAAAGACTGCGTGCGGTAATGTATCGCCCCGTAATACTCTCTTTTATATTGACTTTTTGAGAATAAAATGGATAACCCGCCACTCCACGTGGCACGGAAGTACTAACCCTTGAGATTATTACTGGATGGTACAGCGAGCGCATTACTCCATCCTCCTCCAGCCGAGATCTAAAACATTACTACCACCGCAGCCTGACTAAACCCTACCCAAGACGGTGCGGTACATGAAGAACCGTCAATATTCACTGGCTTCCAGCTCTGCCGTCTACCCGCGGTGCTCAGCGGCATCACGCCTTACAGCCCACCAGTAACGTGAGGTTAAGTCCGTTAGAATAACCGCCACGGTCGCCCGCGCTCCTCCTCCTCCTGAGGATCGACCATTCGTAAGGCAGTGGGTGTGTTAGCCTGCCTGACGGTGCGCGGTGGAGGTAGGCTAGCAGGGCAGGAGGCGAGCTGTGTCACCCCTGCTCAAGGCCACATAACGGCTCTGGCAACACTGGCCAGGGTAAGAAACCCTCCACTCTACAATATCTGTTCCAGTGTGTGGCTAACGGCGGTACCTGATCACTAAAGTTACGTAGGTAATTAATGACTTTATTAACCTAATGAAACATGTTTAGAAAAATGTAGATCAATGTCATTCATTCGAAAAGAACATTCACTGTCACATAAGGAAGGAAATGATTTCAAATGTGCAGACTTTACACTTCACTGATCAAACTTAGGACGAAATTCGTTCTACCTAAAAGAACTATTCCAAAAACTTTAAAGATATCATACGATTAAGTTCTTGTAATCAAGAACGAATAATTCTGATAAGGTGACAAACGAGTCAGTCAGTCAGGTGGTTGATTCGCCAACACCCACGTCCTCTGTTCATGGTGTGGTTGAGGACAGACCTTGAGTCCTGAGTCACTTTACACAAAAAGTGGTGTACAGGACCTGGTGTGCGGTAAGTACTTGACCATAAGAGTCAGTTTCAGTAAATTTGTTCTCAGATTTCCAATATTATCAGCACAGTAATATCATCAACAGAGATTTAGGTACTTGTTCTCGTTACCCTGAACAGACCCTACCAGGCCAGAGACCCTGCAGACCTTTCCTAATGTTGGAACCAGAGACTCCCAGCCAACCCTCCCTCAACAGTCCATGTAACGCTGTCCCTTGTAAACTTGTATGTCACCAGTTCTGTAATGTAACCACTGTAGCCCAGATCCCGAGTCTTTACTGCAACGAAACATGGCGCCACACCCTGGGGAGGAGGAAGGAAAGCAAGACTGCTTATTATAACAGACACCTACCCCTCAACACCCCAGTCGTAACACAGACACCTACCCCTCAACACCCCAGTCGTAACACAGACACCTACCCCTCAACTCCCCAGTCGTAACACAGACACCTACCCCTCAACTCCCCAGTCGTAACACAGACACCTACCCCTCAACACCCCAGTCGTAACACAGACACCTACCCCTCAACTCCCCAGTCGTAACACAGACACCTACCCCTCAACTCCCCAGTCGTAACACAGACACCTACCCCTCAACTCCCCAGTCGTAACACAGACACCTACCCCTCAACTCCCCAGTCGTAACACAGACACCTACCCCTCAACTCCCCAGTCGTAACACAGACACCTACCCCTCAACTCCCCAGTCGTAACACAGACACCTACCCCTCAACTCCCCAGTCGTAACACAGACACCTACCCCTCAACTCCCCAGTCGTAACACAGACACCCACCCCTCAACTCCCCAGTCGTAACACAGACACCCTCCCCTCCCCTCCCATCTCCCCACCTTCCGTATTTAACCTGCCTTTTTTGCCTACTTGTTCCCCGTACCGACCGTCATGGTGTGTGTCTGTACCCTCTCACCCCACAACCTGTACCACAGGCCTGGCGACATTTAACCAGGGGTCATCTTTAGATATTATTTATATCTCACATTTATCTTACATTATTCCCTTCGTTTAGTTATTTGTTATTTGCAACTTTCACCACAAATATCTTTCATTATGTGTCACTCACACAACGGAGTGGGTTCCTGCCAGCTCTCCCGACACCTCCCTCCACTTTCTCCGTGACACAGCAGAAGCCGCCGCTACCACACCACCACAATACTGACGAAACCCAAAACTCTGTAGTGTGTTGTGGCGTCTCCAACACCAGATATAAACACAACTGTCAAACGTGAAATGACAACACTGGAATAAGTCTGTCTATAAGATAAGATCTCTCACTAGCATTCTCGAGTACGAACCCGAGTACGACGGTACCACCCTTGAGTACGAAGGTACTAACCTGAGTACGACGGTACGACCCTTGAGTACGACGGTACGACCCTTGAGTACGACGGTACGACCCTTGAGTACGACGGTACGACCCTTGAGTACGAAGGTACTAACCTGAGTACGACGGTACGAACCTTGAGTACGACGGTACGAACCTTGAGTACGACGGTACGACCCTTGAGGACCATTTACGACTGTTGCAGCCTCGGGTATGGTGCTGTCACCTTTTTTTTTTCAAAGATGACTTGAGGAAGAAGTGCGAGGCCATACCATCGTGTGTGGGTGTTATCGTGTCGTGCATAATTATGGGTTATTCATACAATGTCTCGTTACCCAGCCACAGTCAACACAGCAATTATTTACTAGTCCTTCGTCGGTAGCTGAGGGCACGCCTACTGCCCCTCCTGGGCAAGGCTCCCCCCGCAGCCCTGGGGCGTCAGGCCAGGGGAACGTATTATCCTGTGTTGCCGCCCCTGAATGTCATTAGTTCCCCTGGAAAGCAGAAGTAGGTCGGAGCCGCGGTCAGCGACACAGACCTGGAGGGCGGCTGACTTTGTGGAGCAGAGAGTTGCTGTGTCATACCTCGGGCCAGAGATCGCGCCGCCGGGGGTGACTGCTTTCCCGTGTCAGAAGGAACGCCGACGACCTGTTCTCCAAGTGTCACAATAACCTGGACAGTTGTTACCAACTTCCTGGTTAACAACCACACATCTCCGGTGGCTACCTCCCGACACAACCTTAATGGTGGACGAAAAGCAAAGAACATGTCGCCCGGCTCCAGAGCAGAGCATCACGAAACCCTACCTTCTGCTCACGTGTGTCGCAAGCAACACGGACGGCATGCATGCAACATGCACACCGCAAGCACTGCACTCACTATGGTACAAGCAGGGTAATCAAGCGTGCTAATCACTACAAGCTCAAGAAGGCAGTTACTGCAAGCAAGACGGGGACACCACAGTGCTGCTGGCAGGGTAATGATCATCGTGTCGTAGTAACTGGCAACTCCTCTGCTCAGTACCTCTACATGGCAAGCAACTGTCCGGAGTGCAAGTAGTGAAGGCACGGGCGGTCTAGCATGGCAAACCAAGCAGAATGGCACTGTGTACTGACTGTAGTGAGGCACTCATGGTCAGGGAGGCACTCTTACATCAGTCTTCAGTAATGGACTAAACTTAGTACTTTTATAAGGCAGCAAGTATTCAAGAAGATTATTATCTCCTTGTGTATGGCGATACGACCACAGTACGACCACTGAATACATCGGTACGACCCTTAAAGATCAGATCTAACGCTAGACCATTAAGGTCGTACCCTGGTCCTCACGAGGTAATGAAGACCATTAAGGTCGTACCCTGGTCCTCACGAGGTAATGAAGACCATTAAGGTCGTACCCTGGTCCTCACGAGGTAATGAAGACCATTAAGGTCGTACCCTGGTCCTCACGAGGTAATAAAGGCATACGTGTGAGTGACAAGTTCCAAAAAGTGACGTAAACACATTCTTTCCCGGGGTATTGGTATGATGAACTAACTTATCCTCGTTAGTATGATGAACTTATCCTCGTTAGTATGATGAACTTATCCTCGTTAGTATGATGAACTTATCCTCGTTAGTATGACGTATGATCTTAAAACGTTACGTTTCATAATTTTCCTCTAAGACCAGTCAGTCAGTACGACCAATCACTGCGACCGGCCGGTCGTTCACTAAACTGTCGTAGTATCACTTCGTAAACTTGATACACAAATCAGTAGCAAGATTTTCGGCATTTTAAAGTTGTCTGAGAACACACTCCTGGGGGAGGGGGGGGCAGCCGACGCTCCCCTGCCATCAGCCCCAGGACTGCCCCAGCCCCCCTGGGGGAGGGTCTGGACCCCAACCTAACATGCAGGTCAAGTTCGTTTAATCATCGATCAACTTCCGGCAGTTCAAACTTCCTCCACAGTCGTCAACAAACACCGACGCTAACAACATAACAGGAGACAGAAGGCTTTGCGTACTTGTGACCCAGATCTATAAATTACTGTAGTGAGGCTGTAGCACGCCAGACACACTCTACATTACTAAGGTTGGCAGAGGAACTGCCTAGAGGGACTACCCCCCCCCCCCACACACACACCATCATGTGAGGCAGGCAGAGTCCACGTAGCACAATAGGCCTCCACCACCACCACCACCACCACAGGAGATGTCTCGTCTTCCTCGACCGTGACCTCTACTGTAGCAGCTACAATCTGCTCGTCCATCGTCATACTCGCACCAGAAACACTGAACTCTTCTCCCTCATGCCATCTGGAACTACCAGCGTCGAGGGTGGCCACTGCGTTCCAGGAACTGGAAGGATGATCCAGCATTCCAGTTTGGTTTGATTCCCGAAAGACGGCAAGTGTCCGTCTGGCGCAGCTCACATAATGCTCTTCCTGGGACGGGGGGGGGGGGGGGGGGGTTTAGTTATTATTGGTGGATTTGATGACTGGGTGGGTGGGGGGGGGTCGTGTGGTGGTTGGGGGGGGGGGGGTCTCTGGCCTCCCCTCCCCAGCAGCTGTGGTAAACAAGACACGCAAGACTTGACCTTTCCTGACCTCCTCCACCCACACATAATTCACGACCCCGCCATGTTGGAGGCTGCTGGGGGAAGCAGACGACCAGCCGGTCGCTGGTCGTTCTGGAGACGACCAGCCAGCCTGTCGCTAGTCGTGCTGGCGTTGCATTTCAAATTACGTTCGTTTCTTTTTAAAAAGCAACGTGTTCGACTATGATATAATTTTGGAGACAACTTCCGTCTACATTGGCAACACACCGTAGGAGAAGCCCTGGCAACCAACACCTCCATATATACATCATGAGCACGACGGTACGACCCTTCGAGAAGATGGAGTGGCCAGTCTGGGTCAGGTCACAGCCAAGACCACCGTACCAAAGGTCAGTGTTGTTTGCTATAGTCGCTGGTCGTACCGTCGTGGTCAAGGGTCGTACTGTCACACCAAGTGATGACAAAAGTGATAAGGTCATTATATCATACGACCCTATACCAAAAGGTGACCCCATCACTCTTCAACTACTTTATTGTGAGGCTTATATCGTCACGTAGTTATTGTGTCAGTCACTTGTATATACACTGGGCGACCTCACTTCTGGCCAACACATCTAAACCCATCTCATTAGTGATTAGGTCAACACACACTAGTGCAAGTCCCTCGCCTTCACTCACAATACACTTACATTGTGGCCCAGTAAGTCCCTTACTGCCACAATACACTTGCATTGTGGCCCAGTAAGTCCCTTACTGCCACAATACACTTGCATTGTGGCCCAGTAAGTCTCTTACTGCCACAATACACTTGCATTGTGGCCCAGTAAGTCCCTTACTGCCACAATACATTGTGGCCCAGTAAGTCCCTTACTGCCACAATACATTGTGGCCCAGTAAGTCCCTTACTGCCACAATACATTGTGGCCCAGTAAGTCCCTTACTGCCACAATACATTGTGGCCCAGTAAGTCCCTTACTGCCACAATACATTGTGGCCCAGTAAGTCCCTTACTGCCACAATACATTGTGGCCCAGTAAGTCCCTTACTGCCACAATACATTGTGGCCCAGTAAGTCCCTTACTGCCACAATACATTGTGGCCCAGTAAGTCCCTTACTGCCACAATACACTTACATTGTGGCCCAGTAAGTCCCTTACTGCCACAATACGGCCCAGTAAGTCCCTTACTGCCACAATACACTTACATTGTGGCCCAGTTAGTCCCTTACTGCCACAATACATTGTGGCCCAGTAAGTCCCTTACTGCCACAATACATTGTGGCCCAGTAAGGCAGTTGTGTAACTTGGCAGCAAGCCACCACATCACAAGTAGCTTTCCGTACGAGACTGATGATGTTAACGGTTGGTGGGTGGGTGGGCAGGTGGGTGTGTGGGTTTGTTGGTGGGTTGGTGGGTGGGCTGGATAGTTAATAACGAGAGTTACATTAACGGCAACAGTCAAGGCTTGGGCCTCGGGATTTCCCTAGTGTTGCTTCCAGTTATCTGGAGGCAGCATCCCGATGCGTGCACGTACAACTGGTCTTATGATGACAACACAACAACATGTACACAAATATATTAACTACCAACAATTACATGGAATAACTAGATGAATATACGTACATCATTCTTGTTAAACAACCACAGAACATATATTATGACGCCTCCGTAGGTAGAAGGTTGAGCTGTATCCTGCAGCAGGGACGACTTTGGAATGAGACATTACTCAACGATACAACACTACCTTCATCAACTGATGATGATGATCCAGTCTCGCCCAAGGTGACTTTTCACTCGTGGCCTAACCTAACCTAACCCACACTTGTGTGTACATATTCCATGTTCATGTGGGTCAGTAGTGAGGGAGGAGTATTAGTTTCAGGATAGTCAGTGTTACTGTCCACATGACCCAGCCACCTGACGACACTGGCTCGTTGAATGTGACGTCACCTCACCAGGATCAACCCCACCATCACTACCTGAGATCCTACCATCTTATGGTCGACCATCAGACACTTATCAACCACGTCGACCTCATCCCCTCCCTCCCTCCCTCCCTCCCTACCTGGAGTGAAGTAGTTAAGCAACCAACCACCTGGGCCGGGGAAGCCCCAACATGGCCCGCCACACACACACTGTACCTCACACTTTACTCTTATTAGCAAATGACGGTGTCGTTATTTGTACCACAGTGTACCGTAGACACGACCACAGTACTGTGGTTCACACCGGTACCACAGTGTACCGTAGACACGACCACAGTACTGTGGTTCACACCGGTACCACAGTGTACCGTAGACACGACCACAGTACCGTGGTTCACACCGGTACCACAGTGTACCGTAGACACGACCACAGTACCGTGGTTCACACCGGTACCACAGTGTGCCACACTTTCACTTCATTTATTGTCCTCAAAGTCCAGGTCTACGTGACCCTGGGTTCCAGTGCACGGCTTCCAGGTTTCTTTTCCAGAAAACTAAATCTTTGCCATTTTAATGTCAGTGGACGGAGCAGTTTGGCGAGAGATGCAGGTGTTCACCTCGGGTCTGGGCTACTGGAACGTGACGACATGACAAACAATGGAGTTAAGACAACAATATAAACAAAACATCACGAGGAGGAGGAGGAGGAGGATTGCACCCTACCTGGGACAGCCAGGACCCCTGGGATGGTCCTAGGGACAGCCAGGACCCCTGGGATGGTCCTAGGGACAGCCAGGACCCCTGGGATGGTCCTAGGGACAGCCAGGACCCCTGGGATGCTCCTAGGGACAGCCAGGACCCCTGGGATGCTCCTAGGGACAGCCAGGACCCCTGGGATGGTCCTAGGGACAGCCAGGACCCCTGGGATGGTCCTAGGGACAGCCAGGACCCATGGGATGGTCCTAGGGACAAGCCAGGACCCCTGGGATGCTCCTAGGGACAGCCAGGACCCCTGGGATGCTTCCAAGGCTGGCCAGGATCCCCAGAATGTTCTTCAAGTAGGCCCCCCTTCCCCATGTCTAGGATGGCCTTAATAGGTCAACATGGAATGCAATTATGATGGAGGGAAACAAGTACACTTTCTTATGTAACCTTGGCGTTCTGTCCCAGACCCAGGCGACGGGCACAAACCCTCCGGAACCATCGTTAAGTATCGGTAAGTAGACATCCCTTGTAAGTAAGAGAAGCATGAGGAATATAACGTCGATAAAATACCGAAGTATTCTTAATGGTACATGACTTGCTCTCGTGTGACACGTTATCACAAATAACCCAACTGGAAGTGTATGTATGAACACATCCTGAGGGTACCAACCCTAACTCACACACTCTCTCTCTCTCTCTCTCTCTCTCTCTCTCTCTCTCTCTCTCTCTCTCTCTCTCTCTCTCTCTCTCTCTCTCTCTCCATGAGTAATGCAGGAAGGTGCTCTCGGAGGCCGGGTGAGCCTAGGATCAGTAATATATGCTGACCCACGCCACGAACGGCATCTTAAAGTTACTGTCTACTACACTAACACTACCGTAGACCAGTCCCACTGTGGATACATGGACGGACGCACCCACTGTGGATACATGACGGACGCACCCACTGTGGATACATGGACGGACGCACCCACTGTGGATACATGGACGGACGCACCCACTGTGGATACATGACGGACGCACCCACTGTGGATACATGGACGGACGCACCCACTGTGGATACATGGACAGATACAGCAGCAGTGGTCTGGGGGAAGGTTCAACATGGCGTCTCCTGACAATCCTTATCATAAAATAAAACTCTGCAACTTTGATACTGCCACAAGCAGGTAACCTTCATGTACATCTTATATACAACTAGACAACGAATGAATCACGAAACAATACGACGAAAATATGTACAAGTGTGATGCGAGCGACACGAATATCTCCATAAAGGAAGCCACGAATATATTTGAAAAAAATCAGGAGCTGAGGAAGGGGTAACGTTGCTCTCCCATCTCTCCTGACCACACCAGGGATAACACACAACCTAACTCTTGCTCCTCCCTGAACCTCACACATGACCAAGTCTCCAGCTTATCATAACTGAAGACTGACCTCTGAAGACAACGTTGCGACCCCTGGTAAGGTGGCCCAACTCTTGACCCGACCCTCTGTGGTGGTCAGGTCTATATCGTCGCCTCGTTCGTGTGGTCAGCAGGATCAAGACATACAGAAGACGGGGTAGCGGAGGGTGGCCAGTAACACATCTGGTCACACACGGAGACCAAGCAACCAGTATGACACTCTGCCTCCATGTCAGGCAGAGTGTCAATGTTCAGAACAAAGACAACAAAACCAAACATGAACACGTGAAGTGATGGTTCACGTCGCAGGTGACGACCTGCCATAGTAGTCATCATAACAGAAGGCAACCATCATCATGACCACAAGCCCAGCCACCACCCCACACCACACGGTGCAGCAGAAAGCACCAGATAGCCAAGGTCAGGCAGGAACCATTCCTACATCTTAACTACCGTGAACCACCACAACATACAGTCGCTGTCTATTATCATTCCAGCAGTGGTAACGTCCCCTACATGATCAGCCAGGGCACACACAGTACACACATACTATGTACCAGCGGGGAGGGGAGAGTATGTTTATACTGGATCCTGATGTGGGGAGGAAGAGCGGGGAGGGGAGAGTGTTATAAGAATCTGATGTACTCCCCCGTCCACACTGATCTCATGGACACAGGATATCTGCAGCTTCCATGTTCCAGGAAAGAAGTAGTTATCATAACGGTCAATCCTCATGTGGTTGGCGTTTCTTTGTCTCTTCTTCGCTACCTTGCTAACGCGAGAAACGGCGAGCCGAGCGAGTATGCACACACACACACACACACACACACACACACACACACACACACACACACCGTTGAGTCCACTGCACGTGACCACAAGATGTAATCTCACCAACAATAGGAAAGTTGTGAGTTGTGGGTGTGAAGGTTGTTGTTAGTGTGGAGTGGCAAGATGACGGTAGGAAGAGGTAGCTACACCCACCAGGAAACTTGCTACATATGCACAACGCATGACACAGTATGTCATCACAGTCTCCACTACACAGTACAGGAGGTCTGGTGATGGTATGTGACCACTGATTGTCTGAACCAACACCACCACGACAGTATTACAAGATCCTTCATTTGAAGTCTTTAAGAACCATTTAATCAGGGTAACATTTATATCAGACCCAACCTGGGTAACACTGAATACATGAACAACTGTAACACACCCGAGGATAAGATACAGTAGTACTGTAACACTGATTATCAACTGTAGCTCCGAGACCCATGATAGTACAATCATCACGACTACCACATGTCCTGTGTCCACACACCTCGTCAGATTGTGTGGGTACATCACATGTCTCAGCTGAATACATCTGACCATCTACAACACAATTACAACCAACCTCATTATCAAAATACAACATGACTCAAGACCCTGACCATGAAGACTAGTGTATTTATGCAATGATGAACATCAAGGTTCATCACCACAACTACCACACTATCTATTAATACCACCACCACATTATCTATCACCACCACCACTATCTATCAACACCACCACCACACTACCACCACACTATCACCACTATCTCTCACCACCATCACACAACATCGTAAGCGCCAGGTATTACAACATTATAATCATGAAAGTCTTCCTCACAATTGGTAACACTGACAACCAACCCTATTGTGAATGACGTCACTTTTCCCTTGAAAATAAAATCTTAAATATTGTTACGAAATGTTCATCTGCTCATAACAGGAAAGTGAAGCCTGAACCCACCATACAGCAGCACACACTGCGGGGTGTACATACACCAGCACAAAGTGCAGGTGTACATACAGCAGTAATGAAGGGTCATATGTTTAGTGAGAGGGTGTACGGTGTTAGACATATGTTTAGTGAGAGGGTGTACGGTGTTAGACATATGTTTAGTGAGAGGGTGTACGTAGCTAGGACGCCATTTGGTAAACATGTGATTGTCCAAAACGTATGTCTTGGACAATCACATGTTTACCAAATGGCGTCCTAACTCCGTCTCTTCGATGTATATCAACTGACTGTTATATTTCTCTCTTGTGTCTCCCCTGATGATGTGATTATTACACGAAAGTGCACTTGGGAACTTTTCGAGTTTCATTTTCCCCGTGGACTCATAGGAATATCTTCACGCGTAAAATTGTGATCCCTTCCAATATATATATATATATATATATATATATATATATATATATATATATATATATATATGCACACAAGTTTACCAGCCTAGCCTTGAACTTGCCCAGTTTGCGGGCTGGTCTGGCTAGCAATGTGGTTATACTAACGTGCTAAACTTAACGGACAAAGTCCTGGTTACATTTAGCTTCACTTTACCGCAGTGGCACCAAACCTTCAAACGACGAAAATCTTCTCTTTTACCAAAGACCAGAGACTTTCCGTGCAATTGGTACACATCAGTCAGCTAAAGCCCCAGCTTCCGCCAGCTTAAGGCGCCAGCTTGAAAAAATTAGTTCAAGTTTGTTGGTCAAGTTCTTACTGACTTTCTTACCCAAACCATGGAAATATATTTGTGGTCTTCCATCCAGTCATAAGGTCCACCTAACAATAAGTGCTGGATTATCAACCTTGGGTCGTAGGCTTATGGTTACTAATCTGTGTTTAACTTTACTATCATCAAGAGATAATGATGATGACCATGATGATGACCATGATGATGATGATGATGACCATGATGAACGACAACAAACTGTCGTACGTATAGTAAGGTCAAGAAGCATCATCAAGGAGGAAACATTGATCAAGACTTGTGTAATGTACTAATACAGAATCAAACAAATATAAGAATCCTTCAATAATGACGGACTGGATAGTTAATATACAACCTCCAGAAACAATCATGTAACAACTACAGAAACATTTAAAATAAAACTTGATGTATGGATGAAGTAAG
>NC_092228.1:38113544-38120930 GCF_036320965.1 Panulirus ornatus | reverse complement strand
TAAAGTTGAGAAATTCGATTTTTGTGCAGCTGTTCTGGGTTCGAAACTCAGGGTACAAACTGTGACGTTGTGAGTCAGTTTTGCACGTGAGCATTATTGCAATTACTTTTGAATTCCTTTATAAATTGTTTCTCTATAAAGGAGTATTCAAGCTGTTTTAATGATATTTTCGTTGCATTTTGGTGCATGGAAGATAGCCTTTGTTCCATTGTCTTAGCTTCTTTTCGTTAGCGCACTATGGGGGTCAGAAGT
Organism: Panulirus ornatus; assembly: GCF_036320965.1. Taxonomy (NCBI): domain Eukaryota; kingdom Metazoa; phylum Arthropoda; class Malacostraca; order Decapoda; family Palinuridae; genus Panulirus; species Panulirus ornatus. Next base: position 38,120,678 of record NC_092228.1, on the reverse strand, counting down.
TAATCATCTCATATAAGGAAATTAGGTGTATAGACATTGAGTGACATCGGCAAATACTAACAAAGCAATTCATCGCTTTATTCACCCTAAAGATTAATTTGCAATGATGTTTTAACTCATATGATAGCAAAATGTAGGGTTGAACGTGTGTCATTTTTTTTCACTAGTGTGATGATATTAAGCGACGGGTTACAAAAAAAAAGAAAAAAAAAATGCCATGATTGAAGTCTCCTTAACAATTAGAAGTGAATGGCTCGTTAATTATAATGATCCATGTACAGAAAGTTGCTGCAAATTAGTGGCGTATCATCCAGGAACAAATGGCGACTTTGCTTTACAGCACGTAACGGGAAATGGCTTATGGCGGTGCTGGAGGGATTTAGTGATGCAAGGTTAACAGGAGGCCAGGGTACCCATGGTAGTCTGTGCAGACAATAGACCAGACGTGGACAACCGGACTAAGGTCTCAGCCACACTGTACTGAACGCTGTAAAACCTCGATGGGGCCAAGGGATCACGCGTGCCCCGGACCAGGCGTGGAGTTAGGGACGAAACACAGTGAACGGAGGAGGACTAGGAGTTTAGGTCGAGGAGTTGAGGAGTCTTACAACGAGGAGTTTGGAGGGTGTCTTACAAAGAGGGTTGGAGGGTGTCATTACAACGAGGAGTGGGAGGGAGTCTTACAACGAGGAGTGGGAGGGAGTCTTACAACGAGGAGTGGGAGGGAGTCCTAGGTCGAGGGTGGGAGGGAGTCTTAGGTCGAGGAGTGGGAGAGGAGTCTTAGGTCGAGGAGTGGGAGGGAGTCTTAGGTCGAGGAAGTGGGAGGAGTCTTAGATCGAGGAGTGGGAGGGAGTCTTAGATCGAGGAGTGGGAGGGAGTCTTAGATCGAGAGTGGGCACCTTAATATCGGTTCTCGGCTGGCTGGAGAGGAACTTAAAGCTCCAAAGTCGCCTCAACTAGTGAGAAGAATATGAGATACCTTCTGTACCTCATACTGACATCACGCAAACTAATAACGGTAATGAGAAGAGGACAAGCAAAGTTAAATATCCGTAATTCTTATATAGAAACATTTTTACAAGCACATTTCCTACCACTAAAAACTTATGACATAAAATAGGCATGAGAAAAGTGGTCATCTATGATCTCTCTCGGTATAACTTGATTCATGATTTATGAAATTGAATGTTGAATAGAAACATTTGGATGCAGATGCATTTGGACTTGAAACAAAAATGCTGATTATTCACAACACGTTTGACTTTCACTGGCCCAACTGGCCATCCACAGGGACACTGGACAATACCACACACTTTTCACCACAGCTACCTGAGTCACACAGCGTACCTGGTCACACAGTCTAACTGGTCACCACTGCGTACATGTCACACAGCATACTTGCTACCATAAACAGTTCAGCCACCCACAGTAGAGCTGGCCATACAGCCAAATCTGACCACACCTTGACACCGTATGCAGCACATCCCAAACAGGCCATCAAGTTCGCCTGAATAGTTCGTTCCCTGACATGTGCGAGAATATATGATCAAACAGATTTCAATTTTTCTGGTCCTTCCCAGTCCACTTGAGCACATAGGAAGAGAGAGTTACCCAGGCTATAAAAAAAAAAAATTCATAGGTTGGAGATCGTTCAACCGGACCCATTAAGTTATGTTAGGAAGTCTGCCACTGTCCTAAATCTCCTGGTCTTTCACTTTTTTCCCACGTGTGTTCCTCTGCTATATAATTCTGTTACGTTATAACCATAAATTTTGGATTTAGTGACTTTGTGAGGAGCCTTATGAGTATCTTTTATGGTATGTTTGAACAGAATGGATTAAAATCCTGTAGTCCCAATGTGTTCAGAAGTGGCTACTATAGTAAAGCACTGCACTTAGAATTGATTAGGTATCTTATTACGAACGTAAATTTGGTCTTCCCTTACGTAGCAGATTACAAAAGATACTGTGAAAAAAAGGATGTTTTGGTTTGTTCGATTTTTTCTTTTTCTCTGTGTGAAGTTCCACGCATTTAAATCACTCATCATAAATGGGTCTGAGGTCTACTAAATCATCGGCAGTTGAAGGTTTTCCTCTGGATCCCAACTGAAAAAGGGGGAACGAGGTCAGTTTGCCTTTGCTTTTAGTCTATTGGATGAGGGAAGAGAAGGGGGGGGGGGGTCCCTGTGAGTGTCGTCGATAAGTAGGGTTAATGAGGTTTAAATTAGGTTAGAGGAGTTATACCCACATAAGAGCCATGACGGAGAGGATGTAGGGGGTACGGTGAGGAGACGAGGCTGAGGCAGACGAAGCTAGAGGGAGGCTTATCTAGAAAGACTAAACACGAAAAAGGAGCGCAGGATACCATCCTCACAACCCACACTACCTACTGAGCACAGGGATACCACACAGACACACACACACACCGTCCAACTTCTACGTACTGGCGCAGGGGATAACTATATTCAACCGCACCTTGTGACGCATCTTTCGTGCAGTTGTTGGGTTGCAGAGGGCCCATCGGAGCTCAAAACGAACGTAAGATGAAGACGGACACCGCGTTTGGTAGGTCTTTTGTAATATGCTGTAGGGACTTGCTATACGCAGTAGTAATAGTGATTAGTATTTCTACACTATGATTTCGTTATTATCGCTGTTAATTCAATAGCTAATGCCTCCTCTGCTATTACCACTACCCCACTACTACTACTATCCTACTACTACGACGACTGTTTCACTTCTGGCTAATATTGCCAAAGACCCTACTTCTCCTCTTAATAGTATATTACTTCTGTTATCTTTATGGCAGCTAAACCATAACTGCTGTCTTACTGTAATCACATAATACTCATCTGGTCCTGCTATGGTTTCTGATGGCAACATTTAATCCTATTACGTCTATTGGATTGGTGCTACTACCACAGTTCTGTCATGCCTTTACTGTTATCGTACTTTGGATAACAACAGTGGCTGCTGCTAGTTTGTGCTATATATGAGGTTCGTTCATGGGAAGATTTCTGATCGATTGATAAGTCGTCAAGAGACAAGCCCAAGGTCGTTCTCACTATCACAATCGTGTGATAGTGACCTGTCTTGAAAAAGAAAGCAAGTCAGATTTACACAACGAATGGGCCTCCTTCCGTAGACAGCGGCCTGATGTCTCGGTGTGAAGTGTCCCCTTAAAGACAGGCATCCATAGGGAGAAAACAAGGGCAGGGGATTTTCCTCTTGTAATATCGTAGACGCTGACGGAGACCTGTTGTCGAAGACCGATGGGTTTCCCTCAGGGAGCCGTCCTCGCCTTACATGTCCACCATCTCCAGCCCGTCCCAGGACATATGTATGCTAAATGTATCGTGTTTGTGGCTATGGAAAAAAGGAAAATAGGACAGACTTCTTTTTGTAGTAAGCCTATACGGCAAAAATATGCCATAAATCAAAGGGCAATTTCCGCGTTGAAAAGAAAAAACAATAGAAGGAGAATTAGGAACTGATATGAGCTTCACAGGTGGCCATAGATTGACTTTTAGAGATAGAAGTTTATAGAAAGAGAAATAGACGAGTAGAAGGGAATGCCAGAGATTAGCAGTGCGAGGGAGAAGGGAAAGTAGTGATGGTCATTTCATAGGATAGCACTTATGAGTAACGATGTAATGATGAGGACTGTCAGTCCCACACATAAACTTCATTGGACATACGAATGCACCCTGGTCTGCGCCTGTCACTCCACTTACTGAAAGATGGAATCACACCACCATCATAAACGAAAGGCATGGCACGACACTTAAGGGGTGATTATAGTAGATAACACCAAAAATCATGACTTGCTGCGTGATCTTTTTGGAGGTGATTACAGATATTAAAGCCATTAACATGAGGAGAAAGCACCAGGACACATGACCAGTCATCCAGGTCTTTGATGTCCGGCAATAGGCGGACGTAGACCAATGCTCTTTTAGAACAGTAGGAAATGTCACTGACCCGTCACAAGCTTACTGAGTCGGCTATTTCAGGACAGTGGAACGATGTCACTGACCTATCCCGGTCCTGAGTTACGAAGTAAGAGAGAATCTAGACGAGCCGGACCCTGACCTCAGCACCTCTCCCGGACAATAACAGTCTTGTTTTGGCCTATGGTATTTAGTGGTGACTGTCTACATTCTACTTCGTGGTAAGATTGTCTGTGTTTTTCTTTTTGTAAGTCATTTATTTTTTCTGGTCTGTATTTTCTAATTTTTCTGCTCCTGGAAGTGGCGCAGCCTTGGGCTGCAGGAGGCCTAATTAATGTCTTAGTAAACTGGACTCTTACATGAAAACTGGTACTTGATAATTGTAAAGTATGTTTGTGATAACTGTTTGTGTGTTACGGGGAGAGAAGTTTTTACACTTGTGTTTTCTGAATATCCTTTAATTTTGCATAGGTGCTTGTTTTTACTTCAAAGCCTGGATACACAAGCACGCACTTCTCCTAGCCAGGTACCCGTTTACTGGCCAGACACGAGGGAAGGATAAAACAGCAGGGATTCGCTGTGGGAGACTGCCGTGCCAGGATTTGACTCATGCAGGGTCGTGACTGAGCTGCCCGGAGCTGAGTTATAATCAGTAATGCTGAGCCTACTTATGGAGCCCGTGTGTGGGTGTGGTCTTTGTGTGTAAACACACACGTCTCCAAAATATACTTCGCAGTCATCTAACAAACACCTTCAATATATCTTTGCGTCAGCACAGCCAAGCCTTACTGCCGTAAACCCCTCACGTAACAAGCTACTGCCTGATTTCACTCCAAAAATCTTTTCACTTCCTGTCCCTCAGTCTTATTGGCTCAGCATTCTGACGCCCTAGATTCGTTTTACTTAAGACAGCACGGTCAATGATCCACTCCTGTAAATACCCCCCCAAGGGCAACACATACGCTTCACCAGACAGGACCCGTCCTTAAAAAATCCTTCAACAGGCCAGCACGCCAGCTTACCATCCCACACGCACATTACAGGTAAATGTTCCCCGATATAAGAGGGAATAACCGTCACTATTATGGCGATAATATTCATGATGAAGAATTTGGTTATGAGCCGTCGTTCCCCGCGTACACACATAATATATATTCCTTGACCTGGATTGTGAGAAGTCATCAATGGAAGATTAAAACTTACGATTTTTCTTTGCTATAGCTTCTCAATGATTTCTTTGTTACTATATTGAGCTTCTGTGATCCCAAGAGGATCAGAAGATATCCTGAAGGGAAAGACAATGTATCGTTTGGTTAGTGTTTTCTTTTAACTTTTTTTTAGCGTAGAATAAGACAATATTTGGTCGTTATTGGTGTTCACTTGAATTACCAAGATATCAGATGTATAGTATATAAGCCAAGAGACTTTTGTGATCGAATTGGCAGCTTTGATTAAACTCAGATAGTTTATCTCCTTAATAACCCATCAAGCAGTGTTGCAGTAGGTCAGTCGACCGCGTATACTCCAAAATGAAACGTATTCTCATTCATCCCAAATTTGACCTCAATACCCTCGGTACTGACTGTTTTGCAACAGCACTGTTTACCTTTACTTGTAGATTACCATATAACTAACTAACCAACCCCCATTTTGAAATAAGATTCGTGCTTCTTAACACGCATCTTCAGGCAACCTATGTTAACAGCCGATTCCATGGAGCCCATAAACAGAACACTGACAAAATATTCACACACTAAATGGGCTCGACGTACTCTAAAGACAGCGCTTTCTCCATCCCAATTCTGATAAACACCCCACTCGCTATACTCTCATCTGAAAGTACACTCCCTAGATATATACGGGTTATACTTTTTTGTCTGCATCTGGACCCCACCCATATTGACAACACTATGATCACCAATTCGACATGTCAGAGGACCCAGTATGCCGGGCTGTATATTCCGTACTGAAGACACTCCGTAATTTATGGAACGCTGCGGGACCTCACCAGAAGGGATTTCCGGGAGATATATATATAAAAATATATATATATATGTATATATATATATATATTATTATATATATATATATATATATATATATATTTTTTTTTTTTTTTGTCGCTGTTCTCCCGCGTTTGCGAGGTAGCGATTATATATATATATATATATATATATATTAATTATAGTATTATATATATAATATATATATATGTATATATATTTATGAATTGTGTACTTTATGTATTTATGTATATGTCTGTGTGTGTATATGTATGTATACGTTGAGATGTATAGGTATGTCTATTTGTGTATGTGGGTGGTTTGGGCCATTGTTCATCTGTTTCCTTGCCTTGCTTGCTAGCGCAGGAGTCAGGGACAAAAGTATAATAAATGAATAAATATATATATCTATATTTATATATATATATTTATATATATATATTATATATAATATACTATATATATATATATATATTATAAATATTTTTTTTTTTTTTTTTTTTATTACTTTGTCGCTGTCTCCCGCGTTTGCGAGGTAGCGCAAGGAATCAGACGAAAGAAATGGCCCAACCCCCCCCATACACATGTATTATACATTCGTCCACACACGCTAATATACATACCTACACAGCTTTCCATGTTTACCCCAGGACGCTTCACATGCCTTGATTCAATCCACTGACAGCACGTCAACCCCGGTATACCACATCGCTCCAATTCACTCTATTCCTTGCCCTCCTTTCACCCTCCTGCATGTTCAGGCCCCGATCACACAAAATCTTTTTCACTCCATCTTTCCACCTCCAATTTGGTCTCCCTCTTCTCCTCGTTCCCTCCACCTCCGACACATATATCCTCTTGGTCAATCTTTCCTCACTCATTCTCTCCATGTGCCCAAACCACTTCAAAACACCCTCTTCTGCTCTCTCAACCACGCTCTTTTTATTTCCACACATCTCTCTTACCCTTACGTTACTCACTCGATCAAACCACCTCACACCACACATTGTCCTCAAACATCTCATTTCCAGCACATCCATCCTCCTGCGCACAACTCTATCCATAGCCCACGCCTCGCAACCATACAACATTGTTGGAACCACTATTCCTTCAAACATACCCATTTTTGCTTTCCGAGATAATGTTCTCGACTTCCACACATTCTTCAAGGCCCCCAGAATT
>NC_092228.1:38093544-38108544 GCF_036320965.1 Panulirus ornatus | reverse complement strand
GGAGGGGGGAACGAGTGAGAGAGGGAGATCCAAATGGAGGTGGAAAGATGGTAGTGAAAATGATTTTGTTGTGATCGTGGCTGAACATGCAGGAGGGTGAAAGGAGGGCAAGGAGATAGAGTGAATTAGGAGCGATGTGGTATACCGGGGTTGACTTGCTGGATCAGGTGGATGAATCAGGCATGTGAAGAGTCTGGGGTAAACCTGAAAGCTGTGTCGGTATGTATATTTGCGTGTGTGGACGTATGTATATACTGAGTATGGGGGGGGTTGGGCCATTTCTTTCGTTCTGTTTCCTTGCGCTTACTCGCAAACGCGGAGACAGCGACCAAAAGTATAAAAAAAAAAAAAAAAATATATATATATATAGATTATATATATATATATATATATATATATTATATATATATATATTATATATATAGATATTTATTTATTCATTTATTATACTTTGTCACTGTCTCCTGCGCTAGCAAGGCAGCGCAAGGAAACAGATGGAATGAATGGCCCAAACCATCCCACTTAACACAAATATACTCATACCTTATACATTCTGCAACGTATACATACATTTCACACACAGACATATGACAATATACTCAAGTACACTAATTCATATATATATATATATATATATATATTTATATATTATATATATATTTTTATTATATATATATATATATTTATATATGCGCTACCTCGCAAAACGCGGGAGGACAGCGACAAAAAAAAAAAAAATATTATATATATATATATATTATATATATATATATATATATATATTATATATTTATATTTAATATATATATATTCTCCACGGAAAATCCTACTGTGGAGGTCCGCAGCGCTCATAAAGTTCCGGAGTGTCTTCAGTACGGGAATATACAGCCTGGCATGACTGGTCCTCTGGACATGTCGAATTGTGATCATAGTGTTGTCAGATGGGTGGGGTGGGTCCAGATTGCAGCTAAAAAAAGTAAAACCCGTATATTTCTAGGGAGTGTTACTTTCAGACTGAGTGTATAGCGAGTGGTGGGGGTTATCAGAATGGGCTGGAAAGGCTGTCTTTATAGAGTCGTCGAGCCATTTCAGTGTGTGAATTTTTTTGTCAGTGTTCTGTTTATTGGGCTCCATGGAATCGGCTGTTAAACATAGGTTTGCTGGAAGATGTGGCCGTGTTAAAGAAGCAGAATCTTATTTCAAAATGGGGGTTGGGTTGTTAGTTATATGGTAATCTACATAGTAAAGGTACAGTGCTGTTGCAAAACAGTCAGTCCGGGGGTATTGAGGTAAAAAATTTGGATGAATGAGAATAAGTTTCATTTTGGAGTATACGCGGTCGAATGGACATACTGCACCACTGGCTGATGGGTTATTAAGGAGATAATCTTATCTAGTGTTAATCAGAAATAAAGCTGCAATTCTGTTCACAAAGTCTCTGTTGGCTTATTCATACGTATACTTCTGTATATGGTAATTAAGTGAACACCAATAACGAACCAAAATATTGTTCTAATTCTACGCAAAAAAAAAGTTTTAACAGTAAATACTAACCAAAACTATACTATTGTCTTTCCCTTCAGGATAACTTCTGATCTCTTGGGATTCACAGAAGCTCGAATATAGTAACAAAGAAATCATTGAGAAGCTATATCAAAGAAAAATCGTAGTTTCACTTATTGTTTCATATTCCATGAGTGACTTCTCACCAATCCAGGTCAAAGTATAATATCATTGTGTGTGGTTTCGCCGGTAACGACGCTCATAACCACATTCTTTTCTCATGATATTATCGCATAATAGTGACGGATATTCCCTCTTATTATTCGGGGAGGGAACATTTGCTGCGTAATGTGGCGTTGTGTGTACTTGTGTGATGAGTTTTATAATCGGACGGTTGGTAGCTGCGGGCTGGCTGTTGTAGGAGGTTTTTAGGGACGTGGTCTGTCTGGTGAGCGAATGTGTTGCCTTGGAGGGTATTTACAGGAGTGTTCAGTGACTGCTGTCTTAGTTGAACGAAGTCTTAGGTCGTCAGATGCTAGCCAATTAAGATGAGGGACAGGTGAGTGAAAAGGATTTTTGGAGGTGTATGCTGGCGACGTAGCTTGTTAGCGTGATGGGGTTTACGGCTTTGTAGGCTTGTCTGTGCTGACGAAAAGATATTTGAGGTGTGTGTTAGATGACTGCGAAGGATATTTTGGAGTCGCTTTTTATGTGTGGTTTTACACAAAGACACCTCACACCACGGGCCTCCATGACGTAGGCTCAGCATTATGATTATAAATCAGCTCCGGGCTGATCAGACACGACCTGCATGAGTTCAAATTCCTAGGGCACGGGCAGTCTCCCACGCGAATCCCAGCTGTTTTATCCTTCACCTCGTGGCTGGCCAGTAATAAACGGGTACCTGGAGCTTAGGAGTAAGTGCGTGCTTGTGTATCCATGCTTTGAAGTAAAAAAAAGGACCTATGCAAAAATTAAGATATCAGAAAACCACAAGTGTAAATACTCTCACCGTTAACACACAAACAGTTATCACAAACCGTAATTTCAATTATCAGAGTACCAGGTTTTCATGTAAGAGTCCTGGTGTTACCTTAGTCATTATTTAGGCTCCTGCAGCCCAAGGCCTGCGCCACTTCCAGGAGCAGAAAAATGTAGAAAATACAAGGCACAGAAATATAATGACTGACAAAAGAGAAAAAAACACAGAACAATTTACACGAAGTAGGAATGTAGACAGTCACCACTAAATACGGCTTTAGGCCAAACAAGACTGTTATTGTTCCGGAGTGGTTGCTGATGGTCAGGTTGGGCTTCTCCTGATTCTCTCTTACCTTCGTAACTCAGGACGGGATAGGGCAGTGAACTCGTTCCCCTGTCCTGAAATAGCCGACCTCAGTAGCTTGTGAGGGTCAAGTGACGAGTTCTCCTGTTCTAAAAGAGCATTAGGTATAGTTCATATTGGCGGGACATCAAAGAGCTGGATGACTGGTCTATGTGTGCTGGTGCTTTCCTCATCTTAATGTAATGGCTTTTAATACTGTAATCTCCTCCGATCACTGCAGGTAGTAAGATGATTTGGTTGTTATCTACTATAATCACCCTCATTAAGTGTCTTGCAATGCTTTCGTTTATGATTGTGTGTGATCCATATTTCAGTAAGTGGGAGTAGTAGTGGAAGGCAGAGGACTCTGGGTGCAGTCGTATGTCCATGGAGTTTATGTGATTGTGAGCTGACAGGCCTCATCATTACATCGGTACTCATAAGTGCTATCGTTGAATGACCATCACGTTACTTCTTCTTCCCTCGCACTGTTATCTCTGGCATTCCCTTCGTACTTTCGGTATATTTCTACTTTCTATATCTTCCTATCTCTAATAAGTCAATCTATGGCCACCTGAGAAGCTCATATCAGTTCTACATTCTCCTTCTATTGTTTTTTCTTTTCAACGCGAAATGGCCTTTTGATTAGGCATATTTTGCCGTATAGCTACTACAAAAAGAAGTCCTGTCTATTTTCCTTTTTTCATAGCCACATAACACGATTAAATTTAGCATACATAATGTCTGGGACGGCTGGGAGTGGTGGACCTGTAGGCGAGGACGGTCTCCTGAGGGAAACATCGACTTCGACATCAGGTCCTCCGTCAGGTCTACGATATTACAAGAGGAAAAATCCCCCCTGTCCTTGTTTCTATGGTTTGCCTGTCTTTTAGGGACACTTCACACCGAGACATAGGCGCTGATCTACGGAAGGAGGCCCATTCGTTGTGTATAATCTGACTTGCTTTCTTTTTTCCAAGACAGGTCACTATCACACGATTGTGATAGTGAGACGACCTGGGCTGTCTCTGGAACGACTTATTCTATCGATCAGGAAGAATCTTCCCATGAAACGAACTCATATAAATAGCAAAACTAGCAGCATGCCACTGTTATTGTTAATCCAAAGTACGATAACAGTAAAGGGCAATGACAGAACTGTCGGTAGTAGCACCAATGCAATAGACGTAATAGGAGTAATGTTTTGCCATCAGAAACCATAGCAGGACCAGATGAGTTTATGTGATTACAGTAGAACAGCAGTATGGTTGTAGTGCCATTAAAGATAACAGAAGTAATAGTATTATTAAGAGTGGAGAAGTAGGGACTTTGGCAATATTAAGCAGTAGTGGTAACAGTCGCATTAGTAGTAAGTAAGTAGTCGTAGTAGTAGTGGTAGTCGGTAATAGCAGAGGTGCATTAGCTATTGATACGCGATATAACGGAAATCATAGTGGTAGAAATACTATCACTATTACTACTGGTATAGCAGTCACTACTGCTTATTACATAAGACCTACCAAAAAACAGCCGGTGTTCCGTCTTCATCTTCAGTTCGTTTGAGCTCCGATGGGCCTCTGCAACCCAACACCTGCCACGAAAGATGCGTCACAAGGGCGGTTGCATATGTTATCCCCTGCGCCAGGTACGTATAGTGGTAACGGTGTTGTGTGTGTGTTGTGTGGTTATCCCCTGTGTCAGTACGGTAGTGTGGGTTGTGAGGATGGTATCCTGCGCTCCTTTTCGTGTTTAGTCTTTCCTAGCATAAGCCTCCCTCTAGCTTCGTCTGGCCTCAGGACCTAGTCTTCTCGTAGCCCCTAAACCTCTCCGTCATGGCCTTATGTGGGTATATTCCTCTAACCTAAGTTAATAACCCTCCATTCACCTATCTTATCGACAACACTCTCTGGGACCCCCCCCCCCCCCTTTCCTTTTCCTCATCAATAGACGAAAAGCAAGGCACGACTCGTTTCCCCCCTTTTTTCAGTTGGGATCCAGAGGAAACCTTCAACTGGCCGATGGATTTTAGTAGACCCAGACCTCATTATGAGAGTGGCTTTAAACGTGGAACCTTCACAGCAAGAAAGAAAAAATCGAACAAACCAAAAACATCCTTTTTTTCACAGTATCTTTGTACATCTGCTACCGTAAGGGAAGACAAATTTACGTTCGTAATTAAGATACCTAATCTACATTCTAAACGTGCAGTGCTTTACTATAAATGATAGCACTTTTCTGAACATCATTGGACTACAGGATTTTAATCCATTCTGTCAAACATACCATAAAAGATACTCATAAGGCTTCTACAAGTAACTAAATCCAAAAAAATTATGGGTTAAACACGTAACAGAAATTATATAAGCAGAGGGAAACACACGTGGGATATAAAAGTGAAGACCGCGAGTTTAGCACAGTGGGCAGACTTCTAACAATAACTTTATGGGTCGGTGAACGATCTACAAACCTATGAATGTATAGCCTGGGTTCTCTCGCTTCCCTATGTGCTCAGGTGGACTGGGAAAGGACCAGAAAATTGAAATCTTGTTTGTTCATATCTTTCCTCGTCACATGTCAGGCGAACGAACTATTCAGGCGATACTTTGATGGCCCGGTTTGGATGTGCTTGCTTTCGGTGGTCAGTCTCTTGTGGTCAGATTGGCTGTATGGCCAGCTCTCTGTGGTGGTGAACGTGGTTATGGTAGCTAGAAGTATGTGTTGGTGACATGGTACGCTGTGGTGACCAGGTAGGTGTGGTTCTGGCCAGGTACGCTGTGGTGAACCAGGTATGCTGTGGTGAAAAGGTGTGTGGTACTTGTCCAGTTGTCCTGTGATGGCCAGTTGCCCTGTGAATGTCAAAACGTTTTGTTGTGATAATCTGCATTTGTTTTTCAAGTCCAAATGCATCGCAGTCTAATGTTCTATTTTAATTCCAATTTCATAAATCATGAATCAAGTTTTACCGAGAGATGATCTTAGATGACACTTTTCTCATGCCTATTTTATGTTATAGTTTAGTGGTAGGAAGGAAATGTTCTTGTTAAAAATGTTTTATATAAGAATTTACGTTAATGTAACTTTGCTTGTCCTCTTCTTCATTACCGTTATTAGGTTGCGTTTGATTCAGTATGAGGTACCAGAAGGTATTCAATATTCTCTCACTAGTGAGGGCGATTTGGAGCTTTAAGTTCCTCTCCGCCAGCGAGAACCGGATATTAGGTGCCCACTCCTCGATCTAAGACTCCCTCACTCCTCGATCTAAGGACTCCCTCCCACTCCTCGATCTAAGACTCCTCCCACTCCTCGACCTAAGGACTCCTCCCACTCCTCGACCTAAGACTCTCTCCCACTCCTCGACCCTAAGGACTCCCTCCCATCCGCGACCTAGGACTCCCTCCCAACTCCTCGTTGTAGACTCCCTACCCACTCCTCGTTGTAAGACCCCCTCCCACTCCTCGTTGTAAGACTCCCTCCAATCTCTCGTTGTAAGACTCCCTCAAAACTCCTCGTTGTAAGACGCCTCCAACTCCTCGACCTAAGACTCCTAGGTTCCTCCTCCGGATCACTGTGTTCGTCCGAACTCCACGCCTGGTCCGGGGCTCGCGTGATCCCTTGCCCCATCGGGTTTACAGCGTTCAGTACAGTGTGGCTGAACCTTTATACGGTTGGTCCAAGCTGGTCTTATTGTCTGCACAGGACTACCATGGGTACCCTGGCTCCTGTTATCCCTGCATCATTAAATACCTCCTGCACACGCCCATAGCCATTTCCGTTTACGTGGCTGTAAAGCAAGTCGGCCATTGTTCTCTGGATGATTACGCCACTTAATTTGCAGCAACTTTCTGTACAAAGGAGTCAATTTTATTTTAAACGAGCCATTCACTTCAAATTGTTTAAGGAGATTTCATTCATGGCATTTTTTTTTTCTTTTTTTTTGTAACCCGTCGCTTAATTCATCACCACTAGTGTAAAAAATGACACTCGATTCAACCTACCCCTTACTTTTGCTTTTCATTATGATTAAAACATCATTGCAAATTATCTTTAGGGTGAATGAAGGCGTTTGGAATTGGCTTTGTTATGTACTTTGCCGATGTCATCAATGCTATATCACCTTAATTTATATATGTAGATGAATTAACTTCTGTACCACATAGTGGCGCTAACGAAAGAGCTAAGACAATGGAACAAAGGCGTTCTTGCCATGCACCAAAATGCAACGAAATATCATAAACAGCTGACTGAATACTCCTTATAGAGACAATTTTTAATGGTAATATCAAAGTATTGCAATAATGCTCACGTGCAAAAACTGATCACTACGTCCACAGTTGTACCCTGAGTCTCGAATCCAAACAGCTGCACAAAAATCGTATTATGTTTCAACTTTAAAGGCGCGTGCTTGACCCATTGCTTTGTGATCTTCATTTCGAGGTTATAAGTTCTTGTAGAGGGCAAAAATTATTGGTACTCTCACGTGTCGTAAACACGATGGTACTAGTCTCCATGCGTTATTCATTCACCAGGGTATTAATTCCTTTGAGATCTTAGACCGGGATCTGAAAAATCTGGGTGAAAAAGAGAGAAAAAGAGTTTGGCAACCTCCTGGGTATAATGTCCTTTGTAAGATCTGACTCCATAGTTGCAACACAGTCACGTAGTGTGCGTTCGTTTTCATTTTTGCTCATGCCAAAATGTCGTTTCCTGACCATCATGGTGTGATGGACTAAGACGTCCCTGGCTTTGTAATTTTGAAGGGAAAGTATGTTAAGTGTCTGTGTGAGAGCACAACGTAATCATTGCGATTTCAGGATGGTGTGCAAGGGGCGGAGTCACAATCCCTTTTGATTACCAAGGAAGAATAGAAAGTAATTTGAACACCTCACTCTGATGTTGCACCCTTGTGACGTAAAAGGTTTATAAACATTCCCGGGCTACAATACCAGTGTCGAGTGAGAAAACTGTAGAAGCTGGAGTCAAGTTCACCTGGTCTTCCAAACTTAAACACCAGCTTCTGATAGTTTCTCTCTCGTGTGTGCTACCAGGATCGTGTCATCGCAAATCGAGGTCAATTGGGATTAGGAATGGGACGTATAGCACCATGTCTCCTAATGTATATGTGAATCAGCAAGTGGCGCCCTGAACCATTGAGACATCCGTTTAGGAAATAAACTTAAATTTCTTTTGTGGTCTCGAGTCGCTTCAGGAAGCCTCATCCTCATGTGTACACGCTTCGATCCAGGTTTTCGAGAATGTTTTACAAGACAAACGTCGTCTATAAAATATTCTGAGAAATATAGACAGTAAATCTTCACGATAAATGATGTTACAGTTTTGTATTTGGACTATACCTCTCTCTCTCCCACTGATTACCCTGGGTTGAGGCATACATCAGTCCTTTGTTCGAGAACGATGATAAAATCGAGAAATTTTCTCTCAAATGAAAAATGTTTACAGCCTTGTAGCCAGACAAAAACGTCATTATTCAAATCTTATTGATATAATCCACATCCTCCCTCCCCAGGTGAGTCATTTCAGAGTTTCTGGCAATGCTTTTGATTTCCTCCTCGAATATATTGTGCAGCGAAACATGCACATTACAGGCTATACGGAGATAGGACAATGACGGGAACCAATCAACTGTCATTATTGGAGCAATCCTAACCAACACTGCAATATAATACACCACTCCGTAAAAAACATTGACTTTTTCTTTTGTGGTTTTCCAGAAATTGTGTTCTAATGGGAACATACACTGTTGCAGCAACACAAGGTGTTCCAGGTATTTCTCCACTTTGTTGTTGTTTGAAATTAATGCTCATATTTGTGCACCTTTTTATAGTTTTAAAAAAAATGGCCTCAGTAGTCAAGAGGGAAATTGTCCTCTTTCCTACTGGCATCTTCGCTCACAAGATATCTGCTACTATTTTTGTTGCTTTGTGTTAAGCTGAAATGTTGTTGGACATATATGATTTGTATATGTAATTGTGTATGGTATGTGTATGTGTATGTGTGTGTGGTCGTGTGTGTGAGTGTGTTGTTTTTTGTGTGTGTGTTGTCAGCTTCAGGGAACAGCAGAGAGAACAATTACTAAAAAGTATGAAGCTGTGTTGTGACTGTTGGAGGTGGAAACGTTCCCAGAGGGAGGATACATATCACGTATTATAAAACGTTGTCAAAACATTTGGTCAATAAGCAGAAGAAAAAGTGGACGGAATGCAGGGAAACTGGAAGGGTTACTGCATCTGAATTTGATAACAGTAAACTGGAAAGGAAGTACATTAGAGTATATACTGTACACATTTTATGACTTAGTTTCCTCACTTAGTTTTCTTATGGATGATAGAATCTCTGTGGGAAGACTGAAGAAATGCTCTCCTAAAATTCATTGTTTACAAAAGCTAAGCGAAGTTGAGCTCCATGCAGATCATTTTACATTAATGTACGAAGTGTTTTCATCTTTCATAGAGGAAGGTGTCAATTATGATCCGCTTCAGCGACTGGAAGTATCTTAATCAAGATCGTTGGATTATAGCGAGCAAAGCGAGGGTGTTCTTTGTTATGTGGGGGCGGATGCAAAAAGTGATCGAGCTCATGGAATGGAGGTCTTCGAGTGGTGTGGAGGTATTTCTTAACTGGAAGTTTCGGATGGTTAGGAAGGCCGAGAACTCGTGCAAACATTCACTGGCTATCAAAGGCAAGAGAGAAAAACCTCATATCCAAAAAGGTTTGCCATGATCTTTAGGCCCTTTTTTCTTGCATCACGATGGATACTAGGATTTGTGTTACAATTCGCCTTGTCCTCTATGATTAGACTCAATGAATCGGCCACTAGAACGTCTACAGCTCAGGGGCACCTTTCTCAGGCGTAGGTTATCTACACAGAGGTGGACTATAAACATGTGATCAATGCTTTAAGCCTAAGTTCAAATTGGATTCCCTTTGAATGAGCTGGGGGCGTCTCTGGTGATGCTGTTTTTCAGTCAGGTTATGTTACAAGTGGCAAAATAGGTTGTTGAACTTCGTACACACTCTCCAAGTTCTGCTGTAAATCCAGAAGAAATTTGTGGAGATTGCTTAAGATTTTTGAAAGACTTTGAGGATGTTGGGCTCTCCCTCGATATCGAGAGCTTTTCACCACCGTCCAGGTAGAGACTGCAGTCAAACATTTCCATAGGTGTGGATATTGTCCCCTTAACCTTGAAGCCCTAATGGTCCTCAGACCCATCCTTGAGTATATGTTCCGTATGTCTGTACCATGACGTATTTGTTCTAAGACCTGATGAAATACAATATTGGTTCCGGGCAACCTCTCCGTGGAGAACTGAGTGTCTACTTGAAATAAGTTTGAGGGAAGATACATTCCAATCATAACTTTGTAAACGGAAGAATGGTAATGGAATCTTCTTAGGAATTCTTTTTGCAAAACTCCTCCATGTATAAACTGAAACTAAATATTATAAGACGGGTCATCCGTCCTACCTTTTTACTGCGTTATGTGAGTAAGGAAACCAAACACCTTAACAACACCTTCAGACAGGCCAGGGTTAACCTTCTACTCAAGTTCACACATTGGAATCTATCAGTGAGGAATGAAATTCCCTTCCATAATGTTCACGTAATTGTTAAAACACGACCCTCTTTCCCCCTTCAGTGTACAAAAACCTACTGATGGTGAGAGGTATCTGAATGCGAGCTGTGGATACCCTGAGACCGCTGCCAAGAAGGTCCTTCATTCAAAGAACATTCACACATTTGATCAGGCTGGAAAACATACACAGAAAACTCAACAAATTGCGGAGATATTGGTTAACAGTTAGATCAGCAAGAACGGCGTACCTGCTGAAATAAAGAAGAAGGTACTTAAGGACATTAACAACTTTAAGCTCTAAAACCTAGATGGTTCTACTGTCCAGCTTAGCTTCCGTCATTCAAAGGCCTCCTGCTTACAAAGGTGGATGTGTGGGTCAGTAATTATGCTACGAGACTCTGGCCATTCACCGTCTTTCAGATCACCTTCATTTGTTTTTTTTTCTTCAATCCTTTTTTTTTTTCCCTCCTGGTGTGACGAGAAACTGACATTGTGCGAAGGAGAAAGGGAAAGGTGTTTATGTTCCTATAAGCAGCAAATGATAGCAGAACGGACAATGTTCTTTATAGGAATTAACTATGAAAAACGAAAAAAAAAAAATTTTGCATTGTGAAAGATGACTCTCATTACGAGATCCACTGGACTTTCCCTCTCCAGGGGATTAATTACTCCACATAATCTGGTTGTTGATTACAAGTTCAGTTTGAATAAATAATGGAAAAGAGTTCTGGATGAATCGGATATAAACATTTTTCATCTTCTAGACTGGAGATGAAAGAGATTTACTTTGCCTATGTACCTTAGCTAACGGGAAATTTTTAATTAATAACTCTCATTCGAAATGAATATGTGATTGATTTTGTTCTGTCTTATCCCATGATAAAATGACAACACACACACACACACACACACACATATATATTATATATATTATATATATTTATATTATATATTATTATATATATATTATATACTCTTCCTTCCTGACTCAGGAGTACCTAGCGTTCACAGACCCGATACGTTACTTCTCAGGGCCATACGTTTTTACAGTGTAGTGATATGTATGTGCGTGTATGGGCATAGGATCGCGTGGCTATTGTATTCGACATGGTTGAGTGCCATCGTGTTCTTGCAATGTTTGGGATTTGTTGAAACAGTTATTGTATATGTTCTACGGTTGGGTGATGATGTCCTGAACGTTGTACCATAAACTGTGACTCGTCTTTGTCTGGAGAGTGTGGCTACTGATGGGTGTCGGTCCAGTGTGGTGTAGTTCAAAACGTCCGTCTTGGCCGGTTGTCTCGTGTTTGAGATGGTTCGGTTCGAGTTTGTATGTGTTCTGTCGTGTTCATATTTTTGTTGGGTGGGGGATTCCAGGTAGAGTTGTTTGGGGTGTGGGGGATTGCGATGGTAGGGTTGCTAGGAGGGGATTTGTGAGGTAGAGGTTGTTGAGGTGAGGGCAAAAGTAAATTGTGTTCTACCGGGGTTGATGGTTAGTTATGGTGTGATGTGGCTGATAGGGATAGACGTCTTGTCCTGCATACATAGGACTGAACGCGAGCATACTGAGGTGGGTAGTGTGCTGGAGGATCTGTTTCACAGGCGAAGGTTTTGAGTTGGTTGTCATTACTGCTGGTAGCAGTGGTTGTTCTGAGGGATTATTTTGTGCGGTCTGCTAGTTTTGTTTTATTGTCATATTTTTTCATAACTTGTTCGCCGTTTTATTATGTTATCGAGTATGGGCCTGAAGCTGAGGAAGAAAATCGGACTCTGTTGCTCATATCCACTCGACCTTCCATTGGTTTCCCCTTGCCGCTTCATAAGCCCACGGTTCAGCCAATGGACAGAAAGTCGCGCCTGTATAACATATCCCTCAGTTTTCTCTATCTGAAGCTATCGACTCCTGCATGTTCAGGCCTCTTTCATCAAAGCTATTTATTCCATTCTACCCCACTCTTCCTCCGTTTCCTCCTTTACCATTTATCTCCACTTCTGACATGGTATACCTTTAAGTCATCCTCCACTCAGTAATCCTCACTCTATGTTTAAACCATTTATAGTACCCTCAAACTAAGTGGCACTTTTATCATTGTAACATCACTGTTGGATGTGGACTGGTATACGAGAGGACGTTTGAGGTTGTAATGAAGTGTTAGGCTTTACTCTTCTATCATCTCCAGGTTGGTCACCAGACGACCCATGGCTTGATGACCACAATCAAGGAACGCCATCTGTTGTTAGTTGCAGTGCAATTCCTCTCGTTCTTGTTTTCTACGGAATTTGTAAGGTGGTCGCTCGGGCAGTCGAGAGTAATGATCCCATGTCTTTGATTGACTTTTCTTGTGTTTGCATATCTGGACATCATTAATACATAAGTAATAGCGAGATTCGTCAGGTATTCAGCGCCTCTTTTACAAAGAGAGACCTGTGACTCGTCACTGTTACGAATTTACAACACACTGTATGCTTTCATTATACGAGGGTTGCCCGGATGCCTCAACGAGCAATCACAACAAGTCTCCTTACACTTTCCGTGACTGTAACTTTCTTGAAAAGAGAAGAAAAAAATAAATGGAGGAGACATTCCGGGCACCATAATGCAGTGGAGAATCAACTTTCATTAATATATTTAACATATGGAGACATTGAGAATCAACTTTCATTAATTATATTTCACTTATGGAGGAAATATTTCGAAAAAATACAAAATACCCTATAGCGAAGCGCACTAAACATTAATAAAGTTTGACCACCACCACGTCACACGTTCGTGAGAAATTACGTGTCTTTTTGTCGGAGATAGAGAGATACACATTATCAAATTATTGAAACCTATGCAGCCAGCAGACGTCGTGCTTGGCTTATGCTTGGCGAGCAACACATCAAGAGAGGAATTTTCTCTGCAACAGCCTTGCCACATAACACGAGATATTGAGGCTGCACAAGATTTATGATCAGCGAGGAGAGAGACTCGAATGTCTGGAGCTCAGACGTTGAAATGTTTCCTGAACGATGAATTCTTTTGTCCATATGTTTTATTCTTATACAAATCATATGAGGAAACAAAATTATTTTCATACGGACGTCATTTCCCAGCGCGTTTCACCTGTGATGAGAATAATCAAGTAAAGTATAATTACTCTGGTCAACATAATCATCATCAAAATTGCTTGTTATGTACATGACCTAGTTTTTGCACGCTGGCTACGAAAATGCAATCCGTTACTTGCATCACCTCTCCTGTTCTGATGTGATTGAAAGCTGTTGCTTGCGTCTGGCATAATGCGACTTTTGCTAAGGGCAATTCAGAGTGGAGGTGCATAGTGCCAACATGCACTTGTTACTCTACGTAGTCCGTATGTCATATGTTACAGCTTGTTTCAAAGGACTAGAATGGCTAAAGGAGAGAAAATAAAGGCAATGGCTTTTTAACAGTTACCATGATATGGAGGGAGCAGAGCAGGAAGGATTTGTCACACACTGTTATTTCTACTTGGTCATTGTCACTAAGTTATCTGCAAGAAGAACCAGCACAAGAGTGTCGTCTACCCGAGTGTGGGCCTCGTATAAGACCAGTTGCCGTACGACAATTACTACTCCCATTCCACTACCACAGGAGGAGGTGGCATAGTAAGTTGCTGCCAGATGAAGAAAGAGTAATTGGTAGGATGCTCCTGCTGTTTTGGAGGAAACGGGACGGATACAGGAGTTTGTACTTAACGACGAACCAAGTAAACTTTCTCAAGATGAGTTAAATGATTTGGTGGAGATTTGGCGCTGTTGAGGGAACGATAAAGCTGAACTCTTAGCATCTCGTCTAAAAAGAAAAGACGCTCGATAACTTATTTCAGAAATGTTGAAGACTCTTACTTCTCATTTCTCCCGTGGATGGGCCGCTCTGTTTTCGCAACAATTATTGACGCATTATTCACTGCTTATCCTTTAGGAGCAATGATCCCTCTCAAAGACACGTGGTCATTGACTCGTCTATGAGAAGGTTGAAAGGCGGTACTGCTTCTCAATGGGTAAACAAGACCTCCCCCCGTTCCTGTAGGGATCTGTGCACTGTGAAAGAAGTTTATTAGAACATGCGCACACCTAGATACCATTTTGAAATACAAAAAAATTACACTGGAACTATGTAGGAACTTGAGAGTGATTGGCTATGCTGATTGGAATGCAGTCACGATTTACGAAATTCTGCTATTTCTTATGCCTCTGGGACAGTCGAGCAACTGCCAGCCATTATATATGGAGTCGGGACAGACCTCAAACGATCACATGAGCCAGGAATTTCAGTATCCAGGCATAAGCCTTTGTTGATTTCCACAAAGTGTTTCTTCCTTCCCCTACGGTACAATAAAGGGGGCCCTTGGCTCATGAAGCAATTTGTGAAAACACTAGCCAAGAGAAACTCGAAGAATTTCGAATTGTGGTGGAAAAAGTTTCCGAGATAATGAGGCCAAGTTGAAAGAAGGCATCTTTGTCAGTTCGCAGATGAAGGAACTCTGAAAGACCATATTTCAGCACACACATCTTGATGACTTGGAAGCTGGTGCCTGGAACTCTTCCGGCTGCCTGT
>NC_092228.1:38042926-38071387 GCF_036320965.1 Panulirus ornatus | reverse complement strand
TTCATTAATTTCTTGGATTTATAATATGATTTTGACCTTTTTAATGGCAAAAAATCTAATTATATTTCGCCTAATTCTACTGACTGAAATCAATGATCACGTTTTATAATCAAATCAAATTTGTATTGCCCCCTTCCTTTTTACAAGCAGAACATCAAATATCTTGGGCAGAAATCTAAAAAACTTGTCATGTTACAAACAAAAATCAAATGAATTACATTAGAAAGCACAAATCAAATTACATTAACCTATATAGGCAGTAGTTCCAATGATTTTGACATTTTAAAAGTTTATAAGGTAGTAAATCTTACTAAAAAAATGACAAAACCCCTTTATAAACGGCAAAATCTAGGTATTTAAAATTATGAAACCCCTTCTTAAAAGAATTAAATCTATTGTTTTTAAACCCCATTATAAAAAAAAAATCTAATGATCTTGATTTATAAGACAGTAATTAATGGTCTTGATTAATCAAACCCTTTTTTCAAGGGCACTAATATAATGATCTTAAATTGAAAGGGCAGAAGTCTAATGATCTTCACTTTTTAGGGAAAAAAAATTTTTAATGATCTTTACGTTATATATATATTTTTATATTAAATTTAAATTTATATTTGATCTTTGACCTGTTACGAAATAAAAAACAATTACATTTTAAAAAGTAAATCTGATAATTATTGGCACATTTTCGACCTGGAAAAAAAGGCAGTAAATCTAATAATTTTGACCTGTAATCATCTTGACTACTAAAATGGCAAAACTAATAATGAACTTTTTAAGCAAAAACTATAAATTTTCGACATTTTTAAAAAAGGCAGAAATTTAAAGATATTGATGTGTTACAAGAAATAAAACAATGAACTGACCCCGGTTTAAGGGCAATCTGAAATTTTATAAGGCATTTACGGGGAAGGGAAATCAAATATCACTTTTTATAAGGCAGTAAATGTAAGATCTAATGACCTTACTTCTTATAAAGTAAAATCTATTGATTTTGACATATAGAAAACGGTAAAGCAATGATTTTGACCTGTTGCAGGCAGTAATTTTGATCTTTTAAATTGAAAGACAGTAAAACTAATGATCTTTACTTCATATAAATCCAAAGATATTGTCTTGTTTTAAAAGGGAAAAAATCAATGATCTTACCTGTTAAAAAAAAAAAAAAAAATGATCTTGCCTGTTTAAAGGGAAAATCCAAAATTTTTTACCTGTTCAAACAAATTTAAGATCAAGACTTTGACCCATTAAAAGGGAGTAAATTTATATGAACATTTTTTATAATGTTCAATGATATTTAAAAAGAATTGCAATTATAATGCCGGCAATCTCATTTTCTACCCGTTAAAAAGTAAATTTAATGATCTAGACATTAAAAAAGGTAAATCAATGATCTTGACCTTTTATAAGGGAGTAAATCTAATTATCTTGATCGTTACACTGCGTAAAAAGATGTTACCCCGTTAAAAGACAACTAATTTTTCTTCCTGGTAAAAAGGCAGTAAAATAATATCTTGAACTTACAAGGGAGAAATCTAAATCTTGATGTGTTACAAGGGAATAAATCTAATGAACTGTCCTTTACAAGGGAATAAATCAATGAACTTGTCCTGTTAAAAACTTCAATCTAAAAATCTAAGAAACTTTTCGGCAAGATCATTTTCAAGTTCATTTGATTGACAGCCTTTTAACGGACAAATTTTTAAAATTACTTTCCCTTGTAACATACAAAATCATTTGATTTACGCCTTAAAAGGTAGTAAATGGTCATGACGTTACAAGGAATAATATCTAATGATTTTGACTTGTTACAAAAAATAAAATAAAAACAATAAAAATAACCTTTTATAAGGGAGAAAATTTTTAAAGTATTTTACGTCGTAAGTTATAAATCTAAAATCTGTTTTAAGGAAAAAAACAATGATCTTTGATGTGTTACAAGGGAAACAAATTTGAACTTTCCCTGTTAGAAAGGCTGTCATCTAAGACCGACCTTTTAAAGGGGAGTTTTAATATTTGTGTTTCAAGAATAGATCAAAAACTTGACCTGTTAAAAAAGGGGGTAAAAAACAATAATCACCCCCTTTGGGGAAAAAATCTAATATTTTGGACCTGGAAAAACCAAAATAGTAAAATCTTTAAAGATCTTTACCTAAATACACCCTTTTTATAAGGTTAAATAAAATATAAGGGTCCCTTTATCTGTTATATTGCAATGGTCAATGGGCTTTTAATGTTTTAAAGGCAAGAATCAAATGACGTTTATCCCCTTACAAAGAAGTAAAATTTAGACCTTTATAAGTTTATAATAAGGGGGTTGTAATTATCTTGACTTGTTAACCAGTAAATCTAATGATCGTGACTTTATTTAAAGTACTAAAAAGTACTATTTTAATAATGTAATATAACGTACCATGTAAATCTTTTTAAATTACCTGTTAAAAAACAATCCCAAACATCTTAAAAAACCTAACTTACCAAATAAATTAGCCCCAACTTACCGTATAGTCTTAATCCCCCTCAAAAAACCCTAAACTTAACCAACAAACCCAGCCTTAAAAAAATTGGAAACCGGTTAAAAACCATAAAAAAGAATGACTTTGACCTTTGCGATTTTTTTTAAAAAAATTTAAAGATCTTGACCCTTTAAAAAGGGATTACCGACTTTAATTCTTAAAAAAGGAATTATTAAAGGAAGTAAATCAATGACGCCACAAAAACCCAAAAAACAAAAAAGATCTGGACAGTAAGGGAAGTAAAAACCCCCAACAAAAAGAGATAAATCTAAAGAACTTAATCCGTTAATAAAGAATAAAAAACAATGGGTCTAACCCCTTTCAAAAACGATCTCTAATGATTTTTGGTTTTATATGAGCAAAAATTTCTAAATTTATCCTGACCTGTTAACCCTGTTATAAGGTCAATCCCCCTTTACTTGTTATAATGGGGAGTAAGTCTAATGACTGACCTGCTACATGATTAAAATTTTAAAGATTTTACTTAATATAAAAAAACAGTAAGTCTTGAATTGTTACAAGGAGAAATTATTGATATTGAACTTTAAAAAAAAAGGAAAAAAAAATCAAGGGATAACCTGTTAAAAGGGCCAGTAAATTATAAGGATTTTTGACCCTGCTAAAAAGCAAATTGCCCTTTGTTTTTTCCCCTGCATTTAATCATAATCTTACTTTAAAAATTTTGACTTTTTTTTAAAAAAAAAAAGTACGCCTAATAAAATTGGCCCTTATAAATTAAAAAATCAAAATGATTTTGCCCCTTTCAAACGCAGAAAATCTTGATAATTTAAGTAAATAAATAAAAATCTAATATCTTGCCCTACTTCAAGGCAATATAGTATCTAAAATTTTTTTAAAAGGAGATCTGGTTGTTTAAAAGCAGTAAATCTAATGATTTTGACTTGAAAAAGGGGTTTTTACGGGGGAAGAAAAACCCCTAATGAATTTGGGACCTGTTGTAAGGCTGTCAAATTTGATCTTACCTTTTTACAAACCCGGTACATCCGGAAAAGCAATAAATCTAATAATCTTCCCCTTTTCCCCGGGAAAAGTAAATCAACGATTTTGACCCTTTTTCCAGGAAGTAAACTAATGTTTAAACCTTTATAAGGCACAATGTCATGATTTTGCCCTTTAAATTAAATGATCTTGGACAATTGGGGAAGAATCCAAAAATTTTTACCTGCTCTATATTTGACCTTTCTTCTTATTAGTAGAAAATTCCAATAAACCCTGACAAGTTGTAAGCTTGTTGTAAAGATCATAAAGAATTACCCCAAGAAAATTCTGATGATTTTGAATTTTTAATCAACCACTCTTTGTTAAAATGCATGTAAAAATGAACTGACCTTTCAAGGAAGTAAATCTAATTATCTATGGGGCGGGAAAACTCTAATTTCTGACCTTTTTAAGGAATTAAATCAAATGCCCCCGGGAATTTTGTTCCAGTAAACTTAAAACCCGTTTTTTTAGGCAGAAAATTCCAATGATTTGACCTGTTATAAAGGCAGCAAACCAAAGCGTATATCTAATATCTTTACCCCCCTTTTAAAAACACAAATTAAAAGATCTTGACCGCTACAAGCATAAATTTTAATTATCTCCATTTTTTATAAAAGTTTAATGATTTATAAGAAGTTACAAGTAAATCTAAATTTTTATCTTTTAGAAGAAATCTAATTATCAGTCAAGATCTAACGTGTTACAAGCAAATAAATCTAATGACATTCAAGCTTTTTTAGCATAAATCAAACTTACAAGCCCAAATAAATCTTCATCAAAAAGATCTTGGGATTATAAAGTGATCTTAAAACCCAAATTACAATTTTTAGTAAATTCTAATTATAATTCGCCCCCCTTAAATTCTACCCGATCTGTAAAACTTTTGATCAAAAAATTTATACATTAAGTTTTAATTGTATTGGGCCCCCTTACCTTGTTACAAAAGGCCCGAAACCCCTCCCAATGATCTGGCATAAATCTGAAACCTTTCATGTTAAAAAAGGGGGAAAAAAATCAAATGAATTGGGCCGTTAGTCAAAACAGCCAAAATTTTTAAATTTTCATTAAAACCCGATAAGGGCAGTTTCCCCAATTTATTTTGACATGTTTTTTAAGTGTTATAAAATATAAATCTTCGGAAATATAATGATGCTAACCCTGTATAAAGGGAGTAATCAAAGGGTTTTTCTAATTAATAACCTTCTTAAAAGACAGTATCATTGAAATTTTTAAACCCCCCATAAGACAGAAAATCTTTAAAAGAACTGACTATTATAAGACATAATTAAAAGTCCTTTATTAATCTAGAAAACCTTTACAAGGCACTAATATAATGACTTGAAAATTAAAGGCATAGTCTAATGATTCCTTCACCCCTTTTTTGCAAAAAATTTAATATCTTTACGTTTATATATATATAAAATAATTTAAAAATTTTCAGTAAATTCTAATTGGAAAATTGATCTTGACCGGTACGAAAAAAAAATCTATTACCGTTAAAAAAAGTAAATCTGAAATATTGGCACATTTTCGACCTGTTTAAAAAGGCCCTAAACTAAAAAATTTTGACCTTTAATCATCTGGGTCTACAACCCTGGGGATTTAAAAACTAATATGAACTGTTAAAAGGCATAAATCTAGTGAAATTTTGACATGTTACAAGGCAGTAAAAAACTAAGAAATTGATGTTACAAGGAAATAAAACTAAGAACTGATCCCGTTATAAGGGGGGCAATCTTGAACATTTAAGCATTACTGGAAGGGGAAAACTAATTTCACTTTTTAAAAGGCAGTAAAAGTAAGAACTAATGAAACCCTTTACTTCTTATAAAGTAGTAAATCTATTGATAATTTACAAATAAACGGTAAAGCTAAAAACTTTGACCTTGCATGGCATATTTTGATCTAAAGTGTAAAAAAGACAGTAAATCTAATGATCTTCATTTCCCATATAAATCCAATGAATTGTCTTGTTAAAAGGGAAAGAAAATCAAATTTGATTTTTAACCTTTTAAAAAAAAAAACAAAGGGATCTTACCTTTTAAAAGGCCAGTAAACCCAATTTTTGCCCTTTTTTACAAATCATAATTTAATACTATATCTAAACCCTAAAAGCCAGTAAATTATAGATCATTGTTATAGTTCAATGATATAAAAAAGAATTGCAAGTTTAAGCGATTCATTCTAAATTAAATTTTTGACCCTGTTATAAGGAAGTAATTTTTAATGATCTAAAACTTTTAAGATAAATCTAATGATCTTGACCTGAAAAAATAAAGGAAATAACCCCTATTATCTTAAATCTTTACACTGCTGTAAAAAATTTTAAACCTGTTAAAAGAAATCTAATTATCTTGACCTGGAAAAAGGGCAGAAATAAAATATCTTGAACTTTTTAAAAACCCGAAACTATTATCTTAAATTGTTTACAGATAAATCTATGACTTGCCTTACAGAAGTAAATCTAATGAACTTGTCCGTTAAAGACTTTTTAAAAAACCTAATGACCCCTTTCCCCCTTTTGAAAAGGCAGTAAATCTAATGATCTTGATATGTAAAAAGGAATAATTTTAATAACTTGCCGTAAACCCTTTCAATCAAAAGAATTTGACAAATGACTTGCCCCATTACTAACAGTAAATCAATGATTTTCACCTTTAAAAGGGCCCAGTAAATGTAATGATTTTGGGCCCCGGGTTCTAAGGATCTAATGATCTGGACAATTACAAGGTAGAAAAACAAATGATCTTCCATGTAAAGAAAAACAAATATCTTGACCTTTTACATGACAGTAATTCTAATGATATCTTGTTAAAAAAAACTTCATTTTTATAATTTTTTAAAAAAGTAAGTAAATTAATGACTTGATCTGTATAAAGCAGAAATCCAATAAACCCTTTTTTAACGTCTAATGATCTTGAAATGCAAAAGGGAGTAAACTAAAATAAGACCTTTATAAGCGTAAATCTAAAGATCCTGGAATTTTTATAAAAGGCAGTAAAAAGTAAGATCATGGGCACGTTTCAAGGGGGATAAATTTAATAAAATTGAAATTTTAAAATTTAAAATTTTAATTTAAATAAGGCTGTAATTCAAAGGATTGACCCTTTTTTTAAATTTTTAAAACTTGGGCATTTTATATCAGTAAAACTAATGCTTTTGACCGTTATAGAAAATGTTAAAAGAAAAATTTAAAAGTTCATCTTTAAAAATCAAAAATCAAAAGTTTTTTACCTTTATAAAGCATTTAAAAATAATGCTTTTTTACTAAATCTACCTTTTTTAGACACAATTCAATGTGTGGCCATTACAGGCAGTAAAAACTAAGATATGAATGTTTCAAGAAGTAAAATCTAATTTATTTGACTTGGTCAAATATATCAGTAAAAACTAAAAATAATAACCTTTTATAAGCAGAAAAATTAATGAATGAGTGCATAAGTTGTAAAAACTAAAACTGATACAGGGAGAAACCCAAGATCTTGATGTGTTTACAAAAGGAAGCAAATCTAATTAACTTTCCCGGTTTTAAAAATGTCATTCAATGACCGACCTTTTATAAGGCAGTAAATCAATGAACTTAGCAAAGGAAGTAATCTAATAAACTTTTTACCTTTAAAAAAAAAGTAAATTAATATCCAACCCCCAAATGGCAGAAAAAATCAAAAAAATTTTTTACCGTTCCAAGTATAAAACTAAAAAATCTTTACCTAATACCCGGTTTTAAGTAGTAAAAAAATGATCTTTTACTGTTAATTTTCAAGGCCCTAATGGTCTTTTAAGTGGTTTTTATGCAAAAAGTCAAATGACTTTATCCTTTACAAGGGAAATAAATCTTGCCTTTTAAAAAGTCATAATAAGGTTGTAATTATCTTGACTTTTTTATATGGCAAAATCTAATGATCGGACTTTTTAAACGTACTAATGGACGTATGTACTAATGGGAATAAACGTACCATGTAAATCTATGATATTTACCTTTTAAAAAGACATCTAATCATCTAAAAACCTAACTAACCCTAACATAACTACCTAACTTGCCGTAAAATCAAAAACATCAAAAACCTAACTAACCAACATACCCTACCCCTTAAACTGCCCGGAAAATAAAGCCAGTAAATATAAATAAACTTTGACCTTTTTCAGGCAGTAAATTTATAAATCTTGACCCTTAAAAAGGAAATTAACTGTTTTTTTTGAATTCTTAAAGGAAAAAATTAAAAGTAAATGTAATGATCGTCCCCCAACAAAAATCTAATGATCTTGGACAGTATAGGGAAGTAAATCCAATGCTATAAGAGAGTATATCTAAAGAAAAAAATCCTTAAAATTTGAAGTAATCTAATGACTTAACCTTTTACAAAGCAAACTCTAATAAACTTGATCTAGTATAATCCCAATAATCTAATGATCATAAACCTGTTATAAGTCAATCTTCACTTGTTATAAGCGTAAGTTAATTTCCTTTTGACCTCTACATGAATGTAAACCCGTAATGTTTCTTTACTTAATATAAAAAAAAGCATAAGTCTTAAAATTGTTCCCAAGAATTAAATCTATGAATGAACTTTTTAAAAGGGAAAATTTAATCTAAGAAACCTGTTTAAAGGCAGAAAATTATAATTAAAGATCCAAAAAGCATTTTGGTCCTGTTATACTGCAGAAAAAATCTATAATTTAACCTTTTAAAAAAATTTTTAAACATTTTATAAAAATACGCCAAATAATTTTCCCCTTTAATAATTTAAAAAATCTAATTTTTTGGGGACCTTTCATACGCCTAATCTGAGAAAATTAATACTAAAATAGATAAAATCAAATAAAATTTGACGTACTTAAGCAATATGTGATCTTGAAGTGTTTCAAGGAAACTGGTCGTTATAAAGCAGTAACTTAAGGGGAAAACTTATTTTTTTTAAGGGGTGTTACAGGGAGAAAAATCAATAATTTGGGACCGGTTGAAGGGCTGTCTAATAACTGAACCTTTACAAAGCAATAAAATCCCCGAAAAAGGCAATAAATAAATGATCTTGACCCTTTTTTCCCCTGGGGAAGTAAATCTAACTTCTTACCCTGTTCCTAAATAAATCAAATTTGATCAACCTTTATAACCCAAAAATCAATGAAAATAAATTTTGACCTGAAATTTTAAAGATTTTGGGACTTATAGGAGTAAATCCAATGATTTTGACCGCTCATATTTGACCTGTTGCCTTTCTTAGTAGAAAAATCAAAAGATTTTTGACTTTGAGTAAGGCAAACCCCCGGGAATGTTTTTTCTGATAAAATCTTAAATTTTTTAAAATCTAATCATCTTCTTTGGTAAAAAAGAGTGTCAAATGATTTTGGGACCGTTAAAAGGGAAGTAAATCTAATTATCTATAGGCGGGAAACCCTCTAATGTTCTTGACCTGTTATAAGGAGGAAATAAAAAATGAATCTAATTTTTTTCCAAAAACCTAACCTCTATAAGCAGTAAATTATAAATTTTACCCCTTTTATAAAGCAGCAAAAAACCCAAAGGGCATATATCTAATGATCTTTACCTGGTTTTTAAAAAAATGCAAATCTAATATCTTAAAAAGCTACAAAAGGGAGTAAAATCTAAAACTCATTGTTATAATTTTAATGATCTTATAAGGAAGTTACAAGTAAATCTAATATTTTTGGGTCCCTTTTTTGAATAAATCATATCAGTCTAATATCTTAAAAAGTGTTACAAAGCAGTAAATCTAATGTCATTCAAGTCTTATAGGCAGAAATCAAACTTACAAGCAAGTATATCCTTTAGTAATGATCTTGCATGTTATAAAGTGATCTTGACCCCAATTACAAAGGCAGTTAATCTAATTATATTTGCCTTAATTTTACTGATCTGTAAGTCTAATGAACACGATTTATTTTCGTAATCAATTGTGACCCCCTTAACCTGGTACAAGGCAAAAAAATTAATGATCTTGGCATAAATCGGGTAACTTGTCATTCAAAGCAAAAACAAATATATGACACGTAGTCAAGCAGCAAACAAAATTTCATTAACCTAATAGGCATATTTCCAAGATTTTGAAGTTAAAAAGTGGTATAAGGTAGTAATCTTACTAAATAAATGAAAGCTAAAACCCGTTTTAAAAAACGGCAGTAAATCTAGTATTTTCAAATTATGTATACCTTTTTTAAAAGACAGTAAATTTTATTGATTTTAAAACCCCTTATTAAAAACAGAAAAAAAACCCAATGAAACTGGGGCCAAAAATAAGAACATAATTAATGTCTTATTAATCTAGACCTTTTACCAGGGGACAATGGAAAAAAGATCTTGAATTGTAGGGGGAGTTTTTGTCTAATGATCTTCCCCTTTTTTTTTATTTGGCAAAAAATTTAATATTTTTACGTTATAATAAAATATATCAGTAAATCTAAAAGATTTGATCTTGACCTGTTACGAAATAGAAATCAATTACAGTTATAAAAAGAAATCTGATAAATTGGCACATTTTCGACCCCGTAAAAGCAGTAATCTTTAAAAATTTTACCTTAATCTTTTTGGGTCACTACAATGCAGTTTAAAACTAATAATGAACGTTTATAAAGCAGTAAAACCAAATGATTTTCCCACAGTTAACCCAAGGGGTAAATCTAATGAAAATGTGGGGTTTTCAAGGAAAAAAAAACTAAAGGAAAACCCGAATCCCGTTATAACGTCAAACATTGAACGTTTAAAAGGCATTACATGGGAGGAAATCTAATTGTCACTTTTTTTAAGCAGAAAAGAAAAATTTTAATTAAAAACCCTTTACCTTCCCTTTTAAAGTAGTAAATCTATTGATTTTGACATATAGAAACGGGTAAAGCTAATGATCTTGCCTTTTGCAAAGGCAGTAATTTTGAAACTAAAGGTAAGAAAAGTAAAAACTAATGATCCCTTTCCCCCAAAAATCCAATTATATTGTCCTTGTAAAAGAAAATCTAATGAACTTTACCTGTTAAAAAAAAAAACTAATGATCTTGACCTTTTATACATAAACCAATATTTTGCCCTGTTACAATCAAAAATTTTAAAATATCTAATGATCTTGACCCATTAAAAGGCAAAATTAATATGATCTTTTGGGTATAATTTTCAATGATTTTTAAAAAGAAGTTGCAAGTTAAAAAGCAGTCAACCAAAATAATCTTGACCGGGTTATAAGAAAAATTTAATGACTAGACATTATAAAAAGTAAATCTAATTATCTTGCCGTTATAAGCATAATCTTTATCTTGATCTGTTACACGTTTAAAAAAATGAGTACCTGTTAAAAACAATCTTAATTATCTTGACCTGTTATAAGCAGTAAATATAATGATTTGACCTGTTACAAAGCAGGAAATCTAATATCTTGTTGTTACAAGAATAATCTAATGAACTTTCCTTTACAAAATAATCAAATTTAACTTGTCCGTTAAAATTTGTAAAACTAATGACTTTACCTTTTTAAGGAAAAAAAAATCTATGACCCTGATATGTTAAAAGGGAAAGAAAATTTAATGAACTTGTCCTGTTTAAAGGCTGCCCAATCTAATGACCTTGACAAAGATTGACCCTTACAAACAGTAAATCAAAAAACTTCACCTTAAAAAAGCAGTAAATGTAATGAATTTGACCTGGTCAATGATCTTAATGACTTGACAAATTACAAGTTAGTAAATCAATGATTTTGGGCCATGTAAAGTAAAGCTATGATCTTGACCTTTACATGACAGTACTCTAAATGAATAAACTTTTTAAAAAAAATCTTCATTTGTTAATTTTTTTTAAAAAAGAATTAAAAATCTATAAATCTTGATTGTTTAAGCAAAAAATCCAATATTTTTTTACCCCTAATGACTTGAACTACAAAAAGGATAAATCAAAATGAATAACCTGTTATAAGGCAAAAAATCTAAAAATCTTGGAATGTTTTTAAGCGGGGAAATGTAATGATTGACACTTTAAAAGGCAATAAAAAAATAAAATTAAAATTTAATAAATTAATTATTTTAAAGGGTGTAATTCTAATGACGACTTTTTAATTTTTTAAAACTTACGTTTTTTTTATCAGTAAAAAATAATGATTGACCGTTTAAAAAAATGTTATAAAAATTAAATGTTAACTTTTTTTTAAAACGTAAAAAAATATTTTTACCTGTCTAAAAGCAATAAATCTATGATTTGAAATAATCTGACCTTTTATAAGACACAATTCTAATGTGGGGGATTTATAAAGGGCCGTAAAATCTAATGATCACGACATGTTAATAGAAGTAATATCTAATGATTGACTTGTTACAATATTATCATAAATCAAAAAATAAAACCTTAAAAAGCCCAAAAAATTTTTTGATATTGACCGGGCATAAGTTATAAAAACTAACCGATTAAAAAAGGGGAGAAAAACTAATGCCCCCCTGAAGTGTTACAAGGGAAACCCAAAACTAATGAACTTTCCCTGTTATAAGGCTTCACAAAAGACCGACCTTTTATAAGCAGTAAACTAATATTTTGAATGTTTCAAGAAGTAATCTAATAAAAGACCTGTTAAAAGGGGGTAAATCTAATATCACCCCATAGCAGAAAATCTAATGATCCCTACCTTAACAAGGAATAAATCTAATTAAATTTACCTGTTACCAATCGTAAAATCTAAAATTTGACCTAATACTCAGTGTTTAAAGTAGTAAATTAAAATGATCTTCATCTGTTTAGCAAAAGGTTCCCAATGCTTGAAGTGGTTGGGGAGGAAGCAAAAAACGTTTATCCGTTACAAGGAAGAAATTTTTGACTTTTTTTAGTCATAATATATTTTAATTACTTGACTTGTATAACGCAGTAAATCTAATGAAACGGTGAAATTTATAACGACAATCACTACTGTAACTAAGAATATAACGTTCATGAAATCAAATAAAATTGGGCCTTTAAAAGACCACAATCATCTAAAAACCCAACTAACCTAACATAACAGCCTAACTTTACCCCCAAAAATTTTAAATCCCTCAAACCTAACTAACCTACCCTAACCACTAACTTGACCGTATTTCCAGTAAATATAAATCTGACCTTTGCCCCAGCCCGTAAATTTTTAAAGATCCCTTTACCCGTTAAAAAAAGGCAGTTACTGTTCTTGGAAATTCTTATAAATAAAAATTAAAGAAATTAATCTAATGACCCTCACAAAAACCCAAAAAATCTTTAAAGATTGGACAAATTTTTTTAAGGGAAAATAAAAACCAATGTAAGAAAGTAAATCTAAAGATCTAAATTTCCTTATAAAAAGTAAAAACTAAATTTATCCCCCTTTAAACCCGTTAAAAAACTACTCTAATGATTTTACTAGTTTTTTTAAGGGAAAATTTTAATACAGACCTTTTAAAAAGGTCCAATCTTTTACTTGTATAATGCATAAGTCTAATAACTTGAACCTCTACATGGATGGTTTAAAAGTAATGACTTTACTTAAAAAAGAGCATAAGTCTTGAATTGTACTAGATTAATCAAATATATAACTATAAAAGGAAGTAATCTAATGAAACCTTATAAGGCGAAAATTTAAAATTTAAATAGATCTGCAAGCATATTTGTCCTTTATAACTGCAGAAAAATCTATAGTTTTTTTACCTTTAAAAATTTGACATTTTAAAAGGGGAAAGTACGCCTAAATAATATTGGCCCGTTTTTAAATTTAAAAAAATCAATGATTTTGACCTTCCATACGCAGAAAAATCTGTGATAATTTAATAATAAATAATAAATCTAATGTCTTGCCTACTTCAAGCCATAAGGTAACTTAAATTTGGGTTTCAAGGAGATCTTTTCGGTTTAAAAAGGCAGTAAATTCTAATACTGATTTTTTAAAGGGTTACATGGAATAAATCTAATGTCTTACCTTTGAAAGCCGGTCTAATGATCTTGACTGTTACAAAGCATAAAACCCTAAAGGCAATACATCTAATGATCTTGACCCGGGTTTCCTAGGAATAAATCTAACGATTTTGAACCTTTCCTAGAAGAAAATCTAATGATCACCTTTTTAAAGGAAACAAATGTCTTTATTTTGACCTGAAAATTTAAAGATCTTGGCAGTTTATGGGGGAGAAAAATCCATATTTTTGACCTCCAAAATTGACCTTGTTTCTTATTAGGGTATAAATCAATGATCTGACATGGTGTAAGGCTGATTTGATGTAATTCTAAAGTTCTACGGAAAATCAAAACATTCTTTTTTTAAAAATGCAGTGTCAAGACTGCCCTTTGTTACAAGAGTAAATCAATATCTTAATGGGGCATAACTCTAATGTTCTGAACCTGTTAATAAAAATAAATCAATGACCCTTGAATTGTTCCGTAAACCTAACCTTAATAAGCAGTAAATCTAATGACTTGAACTGTTTATAAAGCAGAAAACCCCAAAAGCAGTATATCTAATGATCTTTACCTGTTAAAAAAACTGCAAATCTAATAAATTTTTTTTGACCTGCTAAAAAAAGGCAGTAAATCTAAAAAACCCTTTTGGTTAAAATGTTTAAGATTTTAAAAGAATTTACAATAAATCTAATAAATCTTTTTTTTATAATAAATCTAATATCAGTTCATGATCTTAACGTGTTACAACAGTAAATCTAATGATAAATCAAGTCTATAGGGAAATAAATCAACTTCAAGCAAGTTTACTCACAATGATCTTGGCATGTTAATAATATGATCTTGACCAATTACATGGCAGTAAAAAAAAAATTAAAATTCCCCCTGTAATTCTACTGACTTAAAAACTTTTAAAGATCACGATTTATAAACATAAGTCTATTTGTATTGACCCGTTTCCCCTTTTTACAAGGCAGAAAAAATCTAATACTTTGGCCCCGTAAATCGAAACCTGTCAGTTATAAAGCAAAAATCAAATGATATTGACCATAGTCAAAACAGCAAATCAATTTTCTTTAAACCCCGAATGGGCAGTATTCCAAAATTTTTGGGCATGTTATTTTAAATGTTATAAAGATAAATTTTACGTAAAAAAATAATGACTAACCTGTTTTAAAACCGGGATAAATCCCAGGTATTTTAATTATGGGTTTCCCTTTTAAAAAAACCAGTAAATCTATTTATTTTAACCCTTATAAACAAAAAATCTTATCTGGAAATGTTATAAGAGATTAAATTTTTGGTTTTTGATTAATCTAGACCCTTTTACAAGGCACAATATAATGATCCCTTTAAATTTATAAGGCCCGTAATCAATGATCTTTTCCCTTTTATTTTGCAAAAATTTAATGATCTTTACGATAATAAAATATAATATAAATGAATAATATTAAAATATTATATATATATTATATATATATATAAAAAATCAGAAATCAAATAATTGATCTGACCTGTTACAAATAGAAATCTAATACAGATATAAAAGGACCCCGAATATTGCAAAATTTCAAAACTGGTAAAATAAGAAATCTAATAATTTTGACCGTAATCACTTGATCTACTACATCAGTAAATCTAATAATAAAACTGTTTAAAGGCATAAATCTGGGGATTTCGACATGTTTACAAGGCATTTAAACCCCTAAAATATTGATTGTTACAAGGAAATAAAACTAAAAAAAATGACCCCTTTAAAAGGCCCTGCAATCTTGAACATTTATAAGGGCATTACAGGAAAGGAAATCTAATTGTCACATTTTATAAGGCATAAATTTTTTTTATCTAATCCCTTAAATCTTATAAAGTAGTAAATCTTTTGATATTGACATATGTAACGGTAACCCTAAAAAATTTTGACCCTTTTTGCTTTCCCGTAATTTGATCTTAAAGTGTGATAAACAGTAAATCAATGACCCTTCACTTCATAAAAAAATTTCCAATATTTGTCTTGTTTTAAGAAGAAAATCAATTACTTCCCCTGTAAAAAAAAAAAATTTAAAGATTTTGACCTTTATAAGGCATAAACCAATGATTTTGCCCCTTTAAACAAATCAAAAGGGTTTAAATATCAAAAAAAACTTGACCCTAAAAGGCAGTAAATTATATAAACATTTGTTATAAGTTAATTTGATATTAAAAAGAATTGCAATTTTAATGATCAATCTCATATC
This sequence comes from Panulirus ornatus, assembly GCF_036320965.1. Taxonomy (NCBI): domain Eukaryota; kingdom Metazoa; phylum Arthropoda; class Malacostraca; order Decapoda; family Palinuridae; genus Panulirus; species Panulirus ornatus. Next base: position 38,055,755 of record NC_092228.1, on the reverse strand, counting down.
TTACCTTTTAGGGGGAAGTAAATTTAATAAACTAACATTATAAAAAGAGTAAATCAAATTGACAAAAAAAACCAAAGTTTTTTAAAAGGCAGAAAAATCTATTAACTTGATCTTTACACGCTGTCAATGATGTACCTTTAAAAGACAATTAATTATCTTGACCTGTATAACATAAATATAATGATTTTGAACTGTTCCAAGGCAGGAAATCAATGACTTGGATGTGTTACAAGGGTAAATAAAATGAACTTGTCCTTTAACAAAGGAAGTAATCTAATTTGAACTTGCCCCTGTTATAAAAACGACAATAAAAAATGACTTTATTTTTATAAGGCATAAATCTAATGATTCCGATATTACAAGGAAGAAAATTTTTAATGAACTTGTCCTTTAAAGGCGGTCAATCTAATGAACATGACCAAATGATTTTGGGGAAAGGAAAATTTTTTAAAAGCAGTAAACAAATGATTTCCCCTTCACCTTTATAAAGGAAAGAAAATTTGTAATAAATTTTTGACCTGTCTAATGATCTAATGATTTTTAAAACTAATTACAAGAAGTAAACCAAAATGTCTTGTTTTTAAAAAGAAAACCCAAAATGATCTTGACCTGTTACATGACAGAAATTCTAATGAATGATTTTGTTAAAAAAAAATCTTCTTTTTTTTAATGTTTTTTTAAGGGAAATTTAAATCTAATGATTTTGGGATCTGTTATAAGCAGAAATCCAATGATTTTTTTTAAACGCAAATATTTTTGAACTGCAAATAATTTTTTTAAATCTAATGAAATAGACCTGTTAAAAAGGCAGTAACCCTAAAATTTGGGAATGTTAAAGGCAGAAATTTTAAATGATCATGACCCGTTTCCCAAGGCGATAAATTTAAAAAAATTGATTTAATTAAATTAATTATAAACGGCTAATTCTAAATGATCTGACTTTTTTTAAATTTTTTAAATTTTGACGTAAAAAAAGAATTTCGATTTGACCTGTTATAAAACTGTTAAAGAAATTAAATGTTAATTTTTAAATCAGTAAATCAAATGAATTTTTACCTTATAAAGCAATAAAACAATGATTTTGACTAATTCTGGACCTTTTAATTTAAACACTAAATTTTATTTTGACATAAAGGCAGAAAACAAAGATCATGACATTTACAAGTAAGTAATATTTTATGAATTTTGATTGTTAACCCCAAAATTTTTACAGTAAAAACAAAAAAAAATTTTAAAACCCCTTTTATAAGGCAGAAAATTAATGATATTGACTGTCATAATAAATAAATTTAACCCGATTACAAGCAAAAATCTAAGATCTTATGTTTTACAAGAAGCAATCTAATGAACTTTCCCTGTTAAAAGGCTGCAACTAATGCCCCCACCTTTTATAAGGCAGTAAATTTTAATACTTGAAGTTAAAAAGGATAATCTAATAAACTTGACCTGGTTAAAAAGGAGTAAACAATAAACAAACCCCAAATGGCAGAAATCAATGATCCCTGGGCCTAAAAGGAAGTAATCTAATTATTTTGACCTTTAACCCCAAATAGTAAAAACTAAAAATTTGACCTAATCTTTAGGTTATAAGTATAAATATTTAAAGACTTCATCTGTTATATGCAATGGGGGCTAATGTCTTGAAAGTTTTTTATAGGGCGAAACAAATGACGTTTATCCCCCCACAAGGGGGGAAATAAATTTTTTGGACCTTTTATAGTCATTTAAAAGGTTGTAATTATCTTGAAATTGTTATACGGCAGTAAATTTTAATTTATCGTGACTTTTTTTAACGTACTAATGTACGTAATGTATAATTTTAAATAACTACCATGAAATCTAAAAAGAAAATCAATCACTAAAACCCAAACTTAACCTACATAACTTAGCCTAACTTGACCGTATAATCTAATAAACTAAAAACAAAACCAAAAACCTAACATAACCAGCCTAACTGACCGTATAAGCCAGTAAATATAAATCCTTAAACCTGTTCCAAGGCAGTAAATTTAATGATCTACCCTTTTAAACCAGTTACTGACCCTTGAATTCTATAATAAATTAAAAGGGAAGTAAATCAAATTTGATCGTCCACAAACCAATAAATCTAATAACTGGAAAGTTATAGGGAAAATCCAATGTTTAAAAAAAGAGAGAAAAATCAAAAGGGATCTTAATCCAATTTTTTAATGAAGAACCCTAATGATCTTAACCGTTACAAAGCAGTATCTCTAATAAACTTGACTATTAAAAGGCAATAATTACTGATCTTTAAAAAACTGTTAAAAGGTCAATTTTCACTTGTTAAAAAATGAAAAGGGGGGCCCAAATTTGACTTGCCCTTTCAACATGGATGAAAACGAAATAAACTTTACTAATAAAAAAAGCATAATTCTTGAATTGTTACCGGGAAAGTAAATCAAAAAAAAATTTGACTGTACAAGGAATAAATCAAAATGAAAACCCTTTTTATCAGCGAAAATTATAATGAATTGATCTGCTAAGCAATTGTCCTTTATACTGCATAAATCATAATCTTTACCTTTAAAAAATTTTGACATTTTATAAGAAAAGTACCCCTAATAAATTAGCCCGTATATAAAATAAAAAATCTAATGTTTTTTTGACCTTCAAAGGCAGTAAATCTGTGATATTTTAAGTAACATATAAAAAAACTAATGATCTTGACCTCTTCAAGCAATATAGTAATTTTTTGAATTGTTTCAAGGAGATCCTTGGTCTGTTAAAAGGCAGTAAATCTAAATATCTGGACTTGTTTTATGGTGTTACGGGGAATTAATCTAATAACTTGACCTGTTTGTAAGGCGTCTAATGATCTTGACCTGTACAAAGCAACTTCCCCGGGTAAAAGCCAATAAACCCTAATGATCTTAAACCCTTTTCCCTTTAAGGAAGAAAATTTCAACGATCTTGACCCTTTTCCAAAGGGAAGTAAAATCTAATGATCCCCTTTTATAAGGCATCAAATGTCATATGATTTTTGACCGTAAATTAAATGGATCTTGGCCAGTTTTTGGAAGTAAATCCAATAAATGACCTGCTCTATATTGACCTTTGGCTTCTTTTTAGGTAGTAAACTATGATCTTAAATTTGAAAAGGCGGGTTGAGTCTAAATCATCAATTACATCAAGTAATTCTGATGACTTGAACTGGTAAATCTAATCATCTTCTTTTGTAAAATGCGTGTCAAATGATCTTGACCTGTTACAAGGGAAGTATATCAAAATTATCTATAGGGCATAAATCAAATGTTCTTGACCGTATATAATGGGAAGAAAATCAAATGATCTTGAATTGTTCCAGTAACACCTTAAACCCTTTTAAAAAGGGGCATTTAAATTTTTAATGATCGACCTTTTTTAAAAAAGCAGCAAACCCAAGGGCCCCAGTATATCTAATGATCTTTACCTGTTAAAAAACAGCAAATCTAATGATTTTGACCTGCTAAAAGGCAGAAATCTATAAAATCTCCATTTTGTTAAAATGTTTAAATGAGCCTTATAGGAAGGGTTTTTAAGTAAAATCTAATAATTTTGGATCTTTTAATGAAGTAAATCTAATTATCAGTCTTAACGTGTTTTCAAGGCATTAAATCTAATGACAAATTTAAGTCCTATAGGGGGAGTAAATCAAACTTACAAGCAAGTATAAACTTCATCTAATGATCTGGCAATGTTATAAATATTTATCTTGACCAATTACATGCAGTAAAAAATAATTTTTTCGCCTGTTTATTTTTACTGATCTGTAAGTCCCAATTTATCACGATTTATATCAGTAAGTCCTAATTGTATTTGACCCGTTACCTTTGTTAAAAAAAGGCAGAACATTAATGATCTTCAGGCAATAAATCTGGGTAACCTATTCATGTTAATTTTAAAAGGGCCAGAAATCAAATGTATGGACATGTTAGTCAAGCACAATATTCTAATTACATTAACCTGATATAGGGAGTAGTTTCCAATGATTTTTACAAAGTTATAAGTTTATAAAAGGGAGTAAATCTTACGTAAAATTAAAAGATCTAAAACCCGATACGGGAGTAATTTTAGGTATTTACTAATTTGTATACCTTCTTTAAAAAACAGTAAATCTATTTAAATTTTAACCCATTATAAGACAGAAAATCCAATGATCTTGACTGTTATAAAAACAGTAATTAATGGTCTTGATTTAATCTAGACCTTTACCCAAAAGGGACTAATGATATTTATCTTGAATAAAGGCATAAGTCTAATATCTCACTTATTATTAGCAAAAAATTTAATGTCTTACTTATATATATATATATATATATTATATATATATATTATATATATATAATATATATTATCTATAAAATCAAAAATCTAAATTTAATTGAAAACTTGACATTTACGAAATAGGAAATCTACATACAGTTAAAGAAAGTAATCTATAAATATTTTCACATTCGACCTGGTAAAAGGGGAGTAATCTAAAATTTTGACCTGGGATCATCTTGATCTACTACATGGCATAAGATCTAATAATGACTTTATAAGCAGTAAATCCCAGTGATTTCGACATGTTTCAAAAAGGCAGTAAATCTAATATATTAGATGTTTACCAAAGGAAAAAAAAACTAATGAACTGATCCCTTTTTAAAGCTGTCAATTCTTGAACATTATAAGGCAGTTACCCCGGGAAAGGAAAAACTAATGATCACTTTTTATAAGGCAAATAAATTAAAGATCTAATGAAACCTTTGACTTTTTATAAGTGTAAATCTATTGATTTTTGACATATATTAAACGGGTAAAAGCTAAAGAAAACTTGACCTGTTGCATGGGCAGTAATTTTGATCGTAAAAGGTGTGATAAAGCCCAAGAAAATCTAATGATCCCACTTCATAAATCCATGAATATTTTTGTTATAAGGAAAAAAAATCTAATGACTTTACCTGTTAAAAAAAAAAAACAATGAACTTACCTGTTATAAGGCCTAAAAAACCCCATGATTTGACCTGTTACAAATCAGTAAGTTTAATGATCTAATGATCTTGGGCCCCAAATTAAAAGGCAGTAAATTTAATGTTTCATTTTGTTATAATTTTTCAATGATATTAAAAAGGGAAGTTGATAGTTAATAATGCAGTCATCTCCATTATCTTGACCTGTTATAAAGGAAGTAAATTTAAAATGTTTAGACATTATATAAGAGTAAATCTAATGACTTGCCCTGTTAAAACGCAGTAAATCTAATTATCTTGATCTGTTACACCTGCGTAAAAATGTGTTTGTCCACGGGTTTAAAAGACAATCTAATTACCCTTGACCTGGTATAAGGCAGAAAAATATATATCTTTGAAACTGTTACAAGGCGGGGAAATCTAATGATCTTGATGTGTAACAAGAGATTAAAACAAAATGAATTTGCCCCTGTTACAAGGAATAAATCTAAGAACTTGTCCTGTTTAAGACTGCAATCTAAAGATCTTTACCTTTTCATAAGGGCCCGTAAATCTAATGATCTTGATATTTAGCAAAGGGAAAAGTAAATTTAATGAACTTGTCTTTGTTTGGGCTTCAATCTATGAACTTGACAAATGATCTTGACCCGTTTACTAAGCAGTAAATCTAATGCTTCTTCACCTTTATAAGGCAGAAATGAAAGATTTTGACCTGGTTCTAATGATCAAATGATCTTAAACTAATTACAAGGTAGTAAATCAATATCTTTGCATAGTAAAGCTAATGACTTGCCTGTTACATGAAGAAATTTTTAATGAATAAATCTTGTTTAAAAAAAAAAAATCTTCATTTGTTATAATGATTTTTAAGGAAGTAAATCTAATGATCTGATCTGTTAAAAAGCATAAACCCGAATGATTTTTTTACGTCAAAATGATCTTGAACTGCTAAAAAGGATAAATTCTAATGATTAAAAACCTGTTATAAGGCAGTAAATCTAAAGATCTTGGAATGTTATAAGGCAGTTAAATGAAATGGATCATGACACGTTTTTCAAGGCGATAATTTAATAAAATTTGAATTTAATTAAATTTAAATTTTAAAAATGCTGTAATTCTAATGCCCGACTTTTTTTTAAATTTATTAATCTTGACTTTTATATCATAAAACTAATGATGTTGACACTTTTTAAAGAACTGTTAATAAGAAATTAAATGTTAATCTTTAAAAGTCAGTAAATCAAATATTTTGACCCGTTATAAAAGCAATAAATCTAATTATTTTTGACTAATCTGGACCTTTTAAAAGACACTAATTCAATGTGTGATCATTAAGGGCAGTAAATCTAATGATCATAGGACATGTACATGAGGAAGTATATTTTAAAGATTTTGACTTGTTACAATATAAACCCGTAAAACTAATAATAAAACCTTTTATAAGGGAAAAATTTAATGATAAGGAGCTTTCCCTAAGTTAGTAACCCCAAGAACCTACTGATACAAGGCAGAAAATCTAAATGATCTATGATGTTACAAGAAGCCAAATCAATGAACTTTTCCCTGTTATAAAAGGGGTTCATTTAATGAAACCGACCTTTTAAAGGGAGTAAAAACTAATGATCTTGATGTTCCCAAAGGGAAAAATCTAATAAACTTGACCTGTTAAAAGTGGAGAAACTAAAATCACCTCAATTGCAGAAAAATCTAATGACCCTGACCTGTACAAGGAAGAAAAAACTAATTAATTTTGACCTGTTACCAAGTATAATCTAAAGATTTGACCTAATACGTCAGTGTTATAAGGGAGTAAATAAAATATCTTCAAAAAATTATATGGGAATGGTTCTAATGGTTTTCCCCGAAGTGTTAAGGGCGAGAGTCAAATACGTTTTTTTTATCCCTTTTCAAGGAAAATAAATCTTGACCTTTATAATTCAGTAATAATGGAGTTGTAATTATCTTGACTTGTTATACGGCAGTAAATTTTAATGATCGTTTACTTTTTTTTAACGTACTAAGTACGTAATGTACTAATGTAATATAAAAGTACCATTTTAAAACTAATAAAAAATGACCTGTTAAAAGACATCAACTCTAAAAACTACTTAACCTAACATAACTTAAGCCTAACTTGAAACCGTAACATCTAAAACATCTAAAAACCTAACGCAACCAAACATAACCTAGCTAACTGACCGGTAAAACCAGTAAATATAATGATCTTGGGCCCCGTTCGAGGCAGTAAATTAATGATCTTGACCCGTTAAAAGGCCCTTTTCGTCTTGAATCTTTAATAAAAAAATATAAGGAATAAATCTAAATGATCGTCACAAACCATAAATCTAATGAACTTTTGGGCAGTTATAGGGAACGGTAAATCCAATGCTATAAGAGAGTAATCTAAAGATCTTTTTCCGTTATAATAAGTAATCTAATGATCTTAACCTGTTACAAAGCAAAATCTCTAATGATCTTGATCTAGTAAAAAGGCCAAAATTCTAATGATATGACCTGTTAAAAGGTCAATCTTACTGTTTTATATCAGTAATCTAATGATCTTGACCCTGTACAAGGATGAAAACTAATGATTTTTTCCCTTAATATAAAAAGCAGAAGTCTTGAATTTGTTACTAGGAATAATTCAATGATTTGAACTTTTTTACAAGGAATACATCTAAGATAATCCTTTAATAAGGCAGTAAATTAAAATGATATTGTCTCTATAAGATAATTGTCCGGTTATACGCAAAAAATCAATAAATCTTTACCTGTTAAAAATTTGACATTTTTTAAGAAAGTCCCCTAAAATATTGCCCATTTATAAATAAAAAAATCTAATAATTTTGACCTTTCAACGGCATTAAATCTGTGTTTAATTTAAGTAATAAATAAAAATCTGATGATCTTGCCTATTTCAAGGCAATAAAGTAATTTTGAATTGTTTAAAGGGAAGATTTTGGGTCTGTTAAAGGCAGAAGAAACTAATGTTCCTTGACTTTTTTAATGGTGTTACAGGGGAATAAATTCTAAGGAACTTGACCTGTTGTAAGCTGTCTAATGATCTTGACTGTTACAAAGCAGTAACATCCCCGTAAAAAGGCAATAAATCATAAATGATCTTGACCCGTTCCTAAAGTAAAATCTAACGATCTTGACCCTTTTCCTGGGAATAAATCTAATGATAAACCTTTTATAAGCATCAAATTTCAATATTTTAAACCGTAAATTAAATATCTTGGACGGGAATAGGAAGTAAATCCAATATATTGACCGCTTTTTTTTTAAAAATTTGGACCTTTGGCTTCTTTATCAGGTATAAATCTAATGATCTTGCCCTTTTGGGAAAGAGCTTGACTTGATGTAATTTGATGATCTTGAACTGTAAATCGACCCACCCTCTTTTGGGAAAAAAGCAGTGTCAAATGATTTTGGGACCTGTTACAAGGAAGGAAATCTAATTAAACTATAGGGCGTAACTCTAAAGTTCTTGACCTTTATAAGGAAGTAAATCAATGAAACTTTTAATTTTCCATAAACCTTAACCTGTTATAAGGCAGTAAATCTAAATGATCATGACCTGTTTAAAGCAGGGAAACCCAAGGGGCCAGAAAAATCTAATGACTTTACCATGTTTAAAAAACAGCAAAACTAATGATCTTCATGACCTGCTAACAAGGCAGTAAATCTAATAATCTCCATTTGGTTTTTAAGTTTAATGATCTTATAAGGAAGTTACAAGTAAATCTAATAATCTTGATCTTTTTATGAAGTAAATCTAATTATCAGTCTAATGATCTTAACGTGTTACAAAGGCAGTAAATCTAATGATCATTTAATCTATAAGGGCAGTAAATCAACTTACAAGCAAGTATAATTTTCATTCTAATGATCTTGGCATGTTATAATAGTGATCTTGACCAATTACATGGCAGTAAATCTAATTATATTCGCCTGTAATTCTTACTGATCTGTAAGTCTAATGATCACGATTTATATCATTTAAATCTAATTGTATTGACCCGTTACCTTGTTACAAGGCAGAACATCTAATGATCTTTGGCCCGTAAAAACTGATAACCTTGTCATGTTATACAAGGCAGAGAAATCAATGATATTGACCTTGTAAGAAACTAATATTTAACCGTATAGGGCAGTAGTTCCAATGATTTTGACATGTTATAAGTGTTATAAAAGGGAGTAAATCTTACGAAATATAATGATGCTAACCTGTTATAAAGGCAGTAAAAACTAGGTATTTACTAATTATGTATACCTTCTTAAAAGACAGTAAATCTATTGATTTTAACCCATTATAAGACAGAAAATCTAATGATCTTGACTGTTATAAGACAGTAATTAATGGTCTTGATTTAAACTAGACCTTTTACAAGGCACTAATGAAAATGATATGGGAATCGTTCACTTGTTATTAGGCAAAAAATTTAATGATCTTTTTAATTATAAAAAAATAAATAAATATAAATATTAAAAAAAATTAAATCTAAAATATGAAAACTAAATGATCTTGACCTGTTTTCGAAATAGGAAATCTAATTACAGTTATAAGAAAGTAAATCTGATAATATTGGCACATTTTCGACCTGGTAAAAGGCAGTAAATCTAATAATCATTGACCTGTTTAATATCTTGATCTTACTTACAAGGCAGTAAATCTAAATATTGAACTGTTATAAGGCAGTAAATCTAGTGATTTCGACATGTTTACAAGGCAGTAAATCTAAGATATTGATGTGTTACAAGGAAATAAAACTAATGAACTGATCCCTTATAAGGCTGTCAATCTTGAACAGTTATAAGGCAGTTACTGGGAAGGAAATCTAATGATCACTTTTATAAGGCAGTAAATGTAATGATCTAATGACCTTGACTTCTTATAAAGTAGTAAATCAATTGAAATTGACATATAGTAAACGGGTAAAGCTAATGATCTTGACCTGTTGCATGGCAGTAAATTTGATCTTAAAGTGTGATAAGACAGTAAATCTAATGATCTTCACTTTCATATAAATCCAATGAAATTGTCTTGTTAAAAAAAAAAAAACAAATAAACTTTACCTTTTAAAAAAAAAAAAAACAATGATCTTGACCTGTTAAAAGGGAGTAAACCCAATGATTTTGACCTGTTACAAATCAGTAATTTAATGACAAATGATCTTGACCCATTAAAAGGCATAAATTTATATATCTTTTGTTATAATGTTAAATGAATTAAAAAAAGTTGAAGTTTATAATGCAGTCAACTCTTTATCTTGACCGTTAAAAGGGAAGTAAATTTAATAAATCCGAGAATTTAAATAAGAGAAAAATCAAAATGATCTTGACCTTTTAAAAAAGGCAGTAAATCTAATTTACTTGATCTGTTACACTGCTGTAAATGATGTTGCCTGTTAAAAAAAATCTAATTATCTTGACCTGGTATGGGGCTAAAAAATGATCTTGAACTTTTCAAGGGGGAAACTAATGATCTTGATGTGTTCAAGGAAGTAAATCAAATGAACTTGTCCTGTTAAAAGGGAAAATAAATCAAAAACTTGCCGTTATAAGCGTAACTAATGATTTTTTACCTTTTAAAAGGGCAGTAAATCTAATGACTTAAAATGTTACAAGGAAGTAAATTTAATGAATTTGTCCTGTTATAAGGCTGTCACTAATAAACTTGCCCAAATGATCTTGCCCGTTACTAAGCATAAATCTAATGTCTTCACCTTTTATAAGGCAGTAAATTAATGATTTAAACGGGTTTCTAAGAATCTAATGATCTTGAACTAATTAAACACAAGGAGAAAATCTAATGATCTTGCCATGTAAAGTAAACCTAATGATCTTGACCTGTTACTTTGACAGTAATTCTAATAATGATCTTGTTAAAAAATCTTCATTTGTTATAATGTTTTAAGGAAGAAAATCAAATGATCTTGATTGTTATAATTTTGGGCAGTTAAATCCAATGATCTTTTTACATCTAATGATCTTAAACTGTTATAAGAGTAAATCTAATGATAAGACCTTTATAAGGCATAAATCTAAATCTTGATGTTATAAGGCAGTAAATGTAATGATCTGTACACTGTTACAAGGAGTAAAACTAATATATTGAACTTTAAAGGTATAAATCTAAATTTGACTGTTACAAGGCAGTAATTCTAATGATCATGACTTTGTTAAAAAATTTATTATATCCTTACGTTTAATGTCAGTAAAACAAGATAGTTGCCGTTATAATGAGAATCTAATGATCTGCCCTTGTTATAAGAAGTCAATAAGATCAACTGTTAATAAATCTAATGATCTTGACCTGTTATAAGAGTAAATCAAATTTGATTCTTGACTAAATCTGGAAACCTTTTAAAAGACACTAATTCTAATTGTGGATCATTAAGGCAGTAAATCTAATGATCATGACATGTTACAAGGCAGTAAATCTAATGATCTTGATTGTTACAATATATAGTAAATCTAATAATAATACCTTTTATAAGGCAGAAAATTTAATGAATTGGGCTGTTATAATAGTAAATCTAATCACTTTACAAGGCAGAAAATTTCTAATGATCTTGATGTGTTACAAGGAAGTAAATTTAATGAACTTGCCCTGTTATAAGGCAGTCAATCTAATGATCTTCGACCTTATAAGGCAGTAAATCTAATGATCTTGATGTTATAAGGCAGTAAATCTAATGATTCTTGACCTGTTAAAGGAGTAAATTTTAATAATCAATCATATCAGAAAATCTAATGATCTTGACCTGTACAAGGTAAACTAATGATCTTGACCTGTTACAGACAGTAAATCTAAAGATCTTGACAAAAAATATTTGTATGTTATAAGGTAGTAAATCTAATGATCTTGATCTGTTATAAGGCAGTAAATCCTATTGAGTCTTGAACTGTTTATAAGGCAGTAAATCTAATGATTTGACCTGTTTACAAGGAAGTAAATCTAATGATCTTGCAATGTTACAAGGAGTAATTAATGACTGACCTTAAAAGGCAGTAATTAATGAAGTTGAATTTTTAACTTTTTAAGTAATATAACGCATGTAAATCTAATGATCTTGACTGTTATAAGAATTAATCATTTTTAATAACTTAACTAAATGATCTTGCCTGTTATAAGAACGTAAAATCTAATATCTAAAAAGTAAAACAAATGATCTTGACCGTTATAAGGCAGTAAATCTAATGATCTTGACCTATCATGGCAGTAAATTAATGATCTTAACCTGTTATCAAAGGCAGTATGATCTAATGATCTTGACATGTTACAAGGAAGTAAATCTAATGATTTGCCATGTACAATAAATCTAATTGATCATTAAACCTGTTTATAAGGCAGTAAATCTAATGAACTATAAGAGTAAATCTAAAGATCTTAATCGTTTAAAGAGAAATCTAATGATCTTGACTGTTAACAAGGCAAGTATATCTAATGATCTTGATCCTGTATAAGGCAGTAATTCTAATGACTATGACTGTAAGAATGTAAATCTTGATCCTTGTTTAAGGAGTAATCTAATGAACTTGACCTGTTACAAGGAGTAAATCTAATGATCTTACTAATATCAAAAATCTAAGATCTTGATTTTTACTAAGGAAGTAAATCTAATGATTTGACCTTGTTACAAGAAGTAAATCTAAATTGATAACTTGTCTGTTATAAGGCAGTAAATTAATGATCTTGACTGTTATAAGCAATGTCCTGTTAATGGCATAAATGATTTATACCTGTTAAAAAGTTTAATATTTGACTGTTATAAGCAGTAAATCTAATGATCTTGACCCGTTATTAACATAAATCTAATGATTTGACTCTTTCATAACGGCAGTAAATCTTGATATTGAATTTAAAAATA